>NC_141029.1:40898333-41076666 GCF_052040795.2 Danio rerio | reverse complement strand
AGTAAAAGAACTAACCATCATTATTCAATACATACTGCAACGTTACAAATTCTGAAGTTGAATGATTACATTACCCCTATGCTAAAAAAAATCTTTCAGATGGGAAGCTAGTGCCTGGGGTGCACAAGAAAAGAAACCAAAAAGCCACACTGTGCACGTCACTCCCATGTGCGTGTCTCCATTGGAAATGACAAACTAACACCCTAAGCTAATTGGCATTGCTTCCAAGGCGCTCACTTAGCAGCCACTTTTTTAGTAAAACTATAGCCTTCATACTGAAATTTCATACCGAACTCTTTTCATTATCGATATTGACAATGGTGTTCCGTCAATAAATACTGATATCGATTTTATTGCCCAGCCCTATTCAAACTTAACTTTATTATCCCATTTAGGGAATCTAAAATTGCAGCAAGGTTCCATGTACACATTACCAAATTATTACCACAAAACATACCATACATCCTTTTTTAGATCTCCCTCCCCGCTGGACTCATTTAATGATAATGGCCACCAATATAAATGAATTTCTAATTATGTTTGTCCTGCCACTAGGATTTCCAAAACGACAACATGTTTTCTAAAATGTCAAGATGACACCTAGATATTCATGTGTGTCAATAATTTTAAACCTTCAAAAGTTGTTGCTATTAACTACAATAATGAATCTAGGGATGATAATAATTTGCAAAATACATGTTAAAAACAGTAACAATTAATAAAAAAAACTAAAATCAGGGCAAATATAAAAAAAATAAACACATCAAAGTACAAACATCATAAATACTACAAAAACCTATAATAATATGACATAAATTATAGTCATATGTTCAGGCTTAAGTAAAAAGATGGGTCTTAAGAATTAAAAATGAGGATATTACTGTTCCTTATGTCAGAAGAATAGAATTTCATTCCCAGGGTTCTGCAGAGCTAAAAGAGCTAGCTCCCACTGTGGTTAAATATGCGTGGCTGTACCAGATTTGCTAATTTTACTATTTAAAGGACACCTATGGTGAAAAATCAATTTTTTAAGCTGTTTGGACAGACATTTGTGTAGGTATAGTGTATAGACTTGGTATCGTTTTACGGCTTTTTAAAACATTATAATAAAATCTGAATTGTGTTTTGAACTGAACCCAAACTGGCACACTCAGAAGAACCATAATATTAATATTAAATCTTAAAAAACTAGGTGAACTAGGTGCCCTTTAAAGCTTGACCCATGTTTAAATTGTATACTAAGACAGAGACAGAAAATGAAGATGCTATTTTCTAGGCCCATATGGCTAGAAACTATACTCTCATTCTAGCGTAATAATCAAGCAACTTTGCTGCCTTACCATGGCTGCAGCAGGCGCAATGATTTTATCCAGAAACTTCTGTTAATATAAACTGCTTGCATATGCATTGTGCCTTGCGACCATGAAGACATTTGTTTTAGATGGTTCAGAACATATTTTCTTATGTGCAGATCCTGAACCATATTTATTTGAACAGGGGTACACAAGTTAGACAATTTTCAGGCACTGTATAATACCATTGCATATGCTGCAACCATGGTCCATGGTACGGCAGCAAAGTTCCTTGACTATTATTCTGGAATGAGAATATAGGTCCTATACATATCAGTCTAGAAATTTTAGTTGGTTGTAGCTCACTGTTTAAAGGCAAATCGAGTTTTAAATAGGAAAATTAACAAAACTCTAATCATTTATGAGCAAGATGCTTCTGGTCTAATCTGATTTAATAAGCTATGCAAAGATAAGCTAAAAGTGCTCTCGCCAGACACAGAGATCGGCTTAGTGGATTCAAAGATTATAAAACTCTTTTTAACTGTTGTTCCTTCAAAACACGTTTCATTCATTACAAATAACATAGATTTTATTATATTTAATTCAAAGTGACATAAGGACATTAGTATTAGGATCCACGATTTTAGCTACCCTCAAAGTCTTCTGAAGAAAGAAAATGCCTATGTCTTGTATAGACTGAGGGTGGGTAAATTCAGACAGCAAGTACCAGCATTCACATCTGGGTAAACTGTCCCTCTAAACTTGCTGTTCCTATTTAAAGCTTGACTCGTAGTTGTGTACTAAGACTGACAGAAAATGAAAAGTTGCTATTTTCTAGGCCAATATGGCTTGGAGTTATAATCTCTTTCTAGCGTAATAATCAAGCAACTTTGCTGCCTTACCATAGCTGCAACAGGTACAATGATATTATCCAGCCCCTAAATATACGCTAACGTCAATATAACCTGCTTGCATATAGAATGTTCCTGGCTGCCATGAAGACATGTGTTTTAGGTTATTCAGAACATATTTTCTTTGTTGCAGATCCTAAACCATATCTATTTGAACAGGAGTACAAAAGTTTTTTCAAACAATTTTCAGGCGCTGCATAATACCATTGCATCTGCTGCAACCATGGTATGGCAGCGAAGTTCATTGATTATTATTCTGATATGAGAACATCAGACATATCACCATAGAAAATGTTGGGTTATAGCACACTGTGTACAGAAGAAATAAGTTTTAAATAAAAAAAAAATGAGCAAACTCTGGTAATTTATTAGCAAGATGCTTCTGGTCTAATCTGATTTTATGATCTATGCTAAGATAAGCTAAAAGTGCTCTCACCAGACACAGAGATCGGCTCAGTGAATTCAAAGCTTATAAAACTCTTTTTAACCGTTGTTCATTTAAAATGGTGTTCCTTTAAAACACACTTCCTTTATTAGAAATAACAAAGAATTTTGTAAAAATGCGACATAAGAACATTAGTATTAGGAACCACGATTTCAGCTCCCTCCAAAAAAAATGTTCTGAAGAAAAACAAAAGTTGCCAATGTTTTGTATAGCCTGAGGGTGAGTAAATTCAGACAGCAAGTACCAGCATTCATATAGGGGTAAACTGTTCCTTTAAACTTGCCATTTTATACAGCTGCTTTAAACTCTGCGACCAGGATAAAAACAAAGCTTTTAAATTTTAATTATTATTACCTAAAACGTTTCCCACCCTAAATGGCCAAATACATTTTGAATATCTTCTAACAAATCAGATATTTCTTAGGATTGGCAATTTATTTTCATTTCCTTGTCAGAGAGTGCTGTCTGATTGCCGTTTAATGAAATACTTTCACAAAACGTGTCCTGAGGGAAATGTCCTGGTGCAGCACTGGCGCGGGGCAAGCATACTTGATAAGGTAATTGATAGATTGCGTGTCCCACCTCCCCTCCACTGAGCTGAAGAGTGCCGCCCTCTTCTGTGCATAAAGGGGCATTATTGGAGAAGGTTTTTTTTTTTTATTTGGGTCGTTTCCATTAATGTGATTAATGAACTAATTACCGAGATGGGAAACGAGAGGTGAGGTGTGTGCATGCATGTGGATGTGAGTGTCTGATTGCGAACCTGAAATAGTGGCGCACATAAACACAGACAGCATAACAATGATCTGCAGACTTGTATTCTGCTCATCTATAGGCGTCGCTGACGTAATGCAGTTCGAGTCTTTCACCGATAAATACACCCACCATAATAATGTTACAGTATGTTGTCATATTGTCATACGTTTGCATCAGTCCATAACAGCCGCCCAGTCCTCGGAAGCTGGTCACCCAGGAGATTTATGTAAAGGCTGAAATGAACACTCCAGGGAAATGGCTCCATAAATCCAATGAAACTTACATTTGTACCAGCAGAAATCACACAAACCCAAAACACTTTTATGGATCCCTTCTGACGCTGGCTTAACTTCTGCCTGTGGCGATGGAAGGGTTTGTCGGTACATGAAGTATGGTTCCTATAAAATTTTACTTGGGAACATATGAGCTTTATGAAGGAATAATTGAACATCTAGTTAAGAAACAGACAAGAGCACTGCTATTTGTTTACAAGGCCTTTAACTGGGACACTGGGGCTCTTAAGTGGGTGGCTAGAACACCATCCTGAATTGCAGGTTGGTAAAACGGTCACTAAAAATGGACTTCAATTGTATTTCAATTCAATTCAATTCAATTCAGCTTTATTTGTATAGCGCTTTTACAATGTAGATTGTGTCAAAGCAGCTTCACATAAATGGTCATAGTAACTGGAACAGTGTGGTTCAGTAACTGGAACAGTGTGGTTCAGGTTTTAGTGTTTAAGTTCAGTTCAGTTCAGTTTAGCTCAGTTCAGTGTGATTTAATCATTACTGAGAGTTCAAACACTGAAGAGCAAATTCATCGATGCGTAGCTCTACCAGTCCTGAACCATGCGAGGCAGTGGCGACAGCGGAGAGGGATTTCGAACAATCAATTGAGTTTTGCAATCGCCCAGCACTAGTTAGATCATGTACACACTAAAAGATGCTTCAAGTCAACATCAATATCAATGAGAGTGGGCCTACTTTAAAAATTAACCACTGCCAAAACTTGTCTTTGTGGACAATGTTGGGGATTCTCTGTTCTCAACAGCAAACAAACTGAAGTATTAGACTTACCTCCAAGAGCAAAGCTATTATTATCTTTCCCCATCGCTGGCATCAAGCAATCACACATCTTATCCTGTGTGGGTTGGCACGAGGATCTGTGACGGACGTGAAATAGTCCATATGTAAAAATCCATCTTAACAGTTATAGTTTGCCTCCTATTTTTTGTAGTGAATCCATTGTTGCCTTTTTGATATTATTGGGGATTGCATGCCAGCTGCCATGCTGAAGAGTGCCAAGGCAGATGGGATAGCAGCAGGAGGTATTTTGGGAGTGAGGAAAAATACATTCAATGTGGTGAGGAATCTGTCCTTCCTTTCTCTCATTCTTCTCTGCTCACAGTAAGGGCTGTTTAATCCACTGCTTCCCTACCTGGCCACAGCAAGGGGAACACTGCTGTATTCATTAGTAAAGCACATCTTTTGCTTTAATATGGAAAGTAGAGTCTTGGAATTTTAAATGGATAAAACAAATGAATAGGTCAAATGTGAGAGTTTAAATAGGAAATATTGCCACATTGCATTATATAAAGTCAAAGTAGTATTTTCGTCTTTGTTCATCTTGATAAGTGTGTGGTCACATTTGTGAAATTACGAGGCCAAAAAGTTTGAGTATATAACTCTGAAACTTACAAATAAGCACTTCAAAATCACATGACCAGAGGAAAATGACTTAAATCTACTGTATATGTAAAGACATTCCACTTCTCTTACTAGACAACCTCTGTTAACCTCACTAACTACTTAGTCGCAACAAGGGTTGGGTGATGTTGACTAATTTGGCATCGTACAATGTCTAATGTGAAACAATGCAATGGACAATGGCATCGACGTTGTAGGTGGCGATGAATTAATTATTTATGAATAATGAATTAATTCATAACGAATTAATTATTTGTATCTTACCGTTTTAACTACCTGACCCAAATGGTCTTTGTTTTACCCATAACTAAATCATAGATAAAGATAAGTTGCACACAAATGACCACCTGTCAATCACTTTTTTTTTTTGTAGGACTTTGGCCTGAATACGCAGCGTGATCTGTGTGGTTATAATGGCTTCAACGTATTTGGTTTATTAAAAAAAGTGCACAGCCAACAGGAACCAGCCAACAGTATCTGTGATTTTACAAAAATTACTAAGTAGGAGCATGAAAGCGAAAGATTAAAGCAGTGTACTGATGCTGTGACACATTACCTGATAGATAGACAGAAACGTCATTAGATAGAGTCAAAATTTATTAAATATCATGTTTAACAATTATAGTGGTACATCCTTCATAAACTGTTTGACGTGTACTGCTCTCTGGAGTTTTGTCCTCAAAGGAGCACAAAAACCCAGAGTAGTAGTAGTAGTAGTAGTTACTATTTATTTTGGGGGTATAATGTAATTTTAATTGTATGGGTGTATATGTGTGTATAATGTCAAAATATTCATGTTTAACTCATAATTTGCTAAATGGTGCAGTGCTTCCCACAGGTGTGAAATATACCTGCAGTGGAAGCCAGATTGAAACACACCATTTACGCACATCACATGAAGAGTTAACTACACTCTCAGAAATAAAGGTACGAGAGCTGTCACTGGGGCAGTACTTTTTCAAAAGTTACATATTCGTACCTAAAGAGTCCCAAATGGTACTTCAAAGGTACATATCAGTACCCAAATGCACCTAAAATGTACATTTGAGTTAACAATATGGACTCTTCAGGTACAAATAAGTACTTTTTGAAAAGTACTGCCCCAGTGACAGTCTTTGTACCTTTGTTTCTGAGAGTGTATATATGACACAAAAAAAAAACACAATTTAAATTTTTAGCAATAATTTTATTTATTATGAAACTGTTATAAACCTTCTTTTTAATGGGTTAAAGTAAAAAAAATTGTTGAAATAAAAAAAGAAATCCACTATTTCTGTTACTTTTATGCTATTCAGGAGCCATGTGCACCCACTGACAGGGTAAAATCTGCTTCTCTCTTTCAAGTTCAAAGTAAACTTGAATGCCGGAGCATTTTATATATATATATATATATATATATATATATATATATATATATATATATATATATATATATATATATATATATACACAGGGCTTTACATTAACACCCGCCAACCTGCCAAATGCGAATAGATTTTTCAGCTTTGCAGGGTTAGACAGCCGCTCCCACTAGCCACTTTGGCAGGTTGGAAATCATTTTTACATTTTAGTTCTCTTAAAGCAGGGTTCGACAATAAGGATGGCCCAATATGCATGTAAATGTGATCTTAGATTCAAGAAGCAGCACGACTAACACAACTGTTCGCGCGAGCAAAAGCAGGTGAATACCTTATGAGAGGATGATTACTTGCGCACACAGGCTATGTGATGCATGCTCCTGTTTACTTGAGCAAAAGCAACGTGTGTAGAGTAGCGCAACTTTTTAAATGTCAAGTTAAAAAAGGTTTTGTTGAATAAAAAGTGCATGTATACAGCTATATATTTGCTTGTTTTGACACATTTAAAATGTGTGGCTAAAAAATAATTATTTCTTTTTGGTGTGGTCAGAGATAAATGTGATATCCTTAATCTATAACCCTAAAAAGGTCATGTGAAATAAAAATCAACTGCAATGCGACACAACCCATTTGCTCATGCACAGTGAGCAAGCTCAGACACAACACACACAAACAGTGAAATAAATGAGGCATGTGGACATAACACAACATCTAAATCAAGTCATTATAGCATGTCAAAGTCACATTTATTCAAATAAAATATATTTTCTAAACAACAAAATTGTGGCTAGTGAAAATGGCGAGCGGCTAGTAATGTTGGAAATCTACTAGCCACAGTGGCTTGTGATCAAAAAAGTGAATGTCAAGCCCTGTATTCATATATATATATATATATATATATATATATATATATATATATATATATATATATATATATATATATATATATATATTTATATATATATATATATATATAAATATATATATAAATTAGCCTATGTAATATATTAACATCATCAAATTCATAAAATAACCAGCAAATGAGAAATAAATTACAGAAAAATGAATAAAAACAGACAATATCGTTGAATAAAATGTATAATTACAAGATCAAAAGATTAAAACTACAATATTTAAATAAGGCAAATGCGTTGATTAACCATTACTAATGGTGTACAAATATTTTGCAGCCAGTTTAGAGCAGTCATTTTGTCCTCTTGAAATATGTAGTTAAGTTTTTCTGAATTGTTTAGATTAAAGAATCTATTGTTTACTTTCTATCGGTCTCACAGCTGTGCAGACTGTCAGCTGTGAAGCAAGCTAAATTAGTCTTTAATAAAAGAGTGATGCAAAAACGTATATCAGCTTTAGAAAGCGAAAGTTGAATTACGGAGATATTTGGAGATTTAAAAACCCGGGCCAATTGTTTAAGTCCCAAAAAGGCATGTCTCTGTGGATCTTCCAAGCACTTAAGAGTGTCTGTAGGAGTGCAGGTCTCGCGTGCACAGAACGAAACAGGTAAAGAAGAGAAGATTTTCCACCACTTAAGTTATTGCAGAAGTTTGGTTAAGGTGGATACAAATAGTGTAAAAGGATGTAAGTAATAGTATTTAAAAAAAGTGTCGCTAAATATACTTGGGCAGATATTTGTATACCACAAATATCTATGTATGGGAAGCGCTGATGGTCTCAACACTGCTAATTAATTTCATTCACTGACTCCTGCTGTATAATGTAGAACTGCTGAATGCAGTGTGCATCTACTTTAGTTGGCTGAAAAAGTGTTGCCTCAGGAATCCAACTATTCAGTGGGTTTAAAAACCCAATGGATGTTTCTGTTACGTTCACAACTGTAGTGAGCTGTACTTGCCCAGAGGGGACGGCTGTCACCATGCAGGAACCCAGCGCAGACAACCGTACTGTCAGTTAAAATAGACTTTACACTTTCACACGCTATCTGTGCCACTTGTCCTTCGTCTCAGAATAGGAAAAAAAAATCTCCATTGCATTTCCATTTGGGACAAAGATTTTGTGTTTGTAGAAGATTCTGTTTATTTTCTGTTTGGCCCAAAGCTTGGATCAGAGGAGATGAAAAGGCTTAGTAGCGTAAAGCTCTTCTCCTTGCCGCTACATTTGCAGCAGTTATTCATTCATGACAAAACCCATTCACGCCTTGACAGGTTACGGTCCTCTGATGTATGGCGCCTGCTCCCTGTGATGCACTGCTCAACCTCAGGCCCGCTCGCCCCGGTAGCGTTTCACGTCTGACGGCTGCTGCTGGCTCGAGTGGGCACAGTACAGCAGTGGCATTTGATACACAGCATAGAAAAAGTGCTGATGAGAGCAGCCATGGAGAAATGTGTTAAGATCACTTTTCAAGAGTAATAGCTGGTCGTTGCATTATGAATATGAATCTGTCAGGGTAATCAACATTTTCCTGCTTGCTTGTGCCATTTATTCAGATTTCACCACCTGAGCACATATCCTCAAATATTTATTTGCCAGACTTCACGATTGCTCAGTTTCATGACTCTGTGCAGGGATTTTTTTAGCCACTTCAAAATTCAGAAGATAACACGAGTTGTTTTTCTCTTAGGGTGGTATGTAAAACCAAAAAAGTTTCTAAATCAAGTTTTTGTGTATCCATGTAAACAAATTCATTTCTACAAATCACATTTTGAGTAACCTAAGTCATTGCATGAGCCTAAAGTGCATGACAAGATTGCAAATTAGAGCAATATTTACCAAATTGGGGGGTTGCATGGCAATAAGGCGGGGATGACTTGGTGATTTTTTTTAAATCAAATAAATATTATTAACAGGGCCCAAACTGTCATGGATAACCTAGAAAAGTCATAGAATTTTGACATGGCCTTTCCCAGGTCGGGAAATGTTTTAGGAAAAATGGTTAAACCCACAAGCTTTTGGAAAAGTCATGGAAATTACATTTACATTTAGTCAATTAGCAGACATTTTTGTCCAAAGCAACTTAAGCTGTGGTCACACTAGAGCTTGTGCTTGCAAAAAATCTGTCGTACGGCACTGCGAAAAGGGGTGGGGTAAACAACATGATTAGACATTAATAAAAGGGAGCTATTGCTCCATATTTTAAATATCTTATTTTAAATTATCTTCTTTTGGTCTCAAGCAATCACCTGATGTAATTTTGCTGGTAAGAATTTTCGAATGCAGTTAAATGTGAAGCTTGTTGCATGTGCTTGAGTTTCTGGTCTGCCGCATTCGCATGCTTAAGAATGGAAGTCTATCGGCCGAAAAGTACAACTTGATCATGGCTTTATAATAGAAGTAGTTTTACCTGATATTACTAGTTTAACAAACTATTAACATCATCTTAAATTAGTTTGACAAATGTCTGTATATTGGAATGGAGGTTAGTCGTTTTTACTTATTTTCTTTTCTTCGCCAAAACATGCTCTTGCATTAAAAGTGCTGTGTAAGCATCATCTATTTTACATAGATATAAAAATAAATTGAAACTATTGCATGTTTTATGATATGCTGTAATACATTTTTTAATTTCTTATGTTTTACCACGTATACGTAGACGTTACATGAAACATTAGGTCATGAAAATTTACTTGAAAGTCCAGGAAAAGTCATGGATTTTTTTTTTTATAATTATTTTTTAGGGGTTTTACCTTTATTGATAGGACAGTGGAGATATAGAGACAGGAAAGTATGGGGAGCAGAGATAGGGGAAGGATCAGCAAAGGACCTCGAGACGGGAATCGAACTCGGGTCGCTGCGAGCACCTCGGTGCTAGGTGTCGATGCACTAACCGCTAGGTGTCGATGCACGAACCACTAGGCTATTGGCGCCGACTAAGTCATGGAATTTTTGAAGTAAAAACGCGCATGATCCCTGTAGTAAACTGGGCGTTATGGTGGTTCAGTGGTTAGCACTGTCGCCTCACTGAAAAAGTTAGAATAATTAATGAATCCATATGAAACGGTCCCTTAAAAATGACTATGCGTCTTTAGTTTCGGGCTCCGGCATGCTTTGCACTCACATTTCAAGTAAACAGCTCCAAAGCCCAACCAAATTGCAAAACTCTTCCAACTGGGCCTAGGCCGTCCAACTAAACCACACCTGAGCCTGATTCGGAGCACTCACACTTGTCAAACAAAGCGGGAAACATGCCTGAGCGGCACGTACAAGGAACCA
Organism: Danio rerio; assembly: GCF_052040795.2. Lineage (NCBI taxonomy): Eukaryota > Metazoa > Chordata > Actinopteri > Cypriniformes > Danionidae > Danio > Danio rerio. The sequence continues at coordinate 41,066,013 of NC_141029.1, read as the reverse complement.
AAGTACATAAACTCACAACACATGATTAAAAGCTAAAGAAAATAAGTGTTGTTTCAGTGGCCTCTGAAAAAGCCCAAAAGTTGGCGATGTTCTAAAGGAGAGTGGAAGATCGTTCCAAAGTCTTAGAGCTGCTACTGAAAAAACTCTATCAGCTCGACATTACAAGCATGAGTCGATCCTTGTCGATCCTTATTGAGTCGAGCAAAGAGATCTCATGGGTTGGTGTACTGTATTTTAATAAGCTCAACTAATTTGAGCACATTTTAAATTGACAGCTCTAGTTAAAATTCCCTGGTTTATACAGTAATAAAACAAATTACTCCTTATTTATGCAAGGCGCTGAATCATTTGTTTATTTTCTTGATAGTTCCTTATTTATTAGGGGTCGCCACAGTGAAATTAACTGCCAACTTACCCAGCAAATGTACTGCGCAACAGATGCCCTTCCAGCTGCAACCCAGTACTGGGAATGACTCATACACTCTCACATTCACACACACTTATACACTACAACCAGTTTACTTTATTCAATTAATCTATACCCCACATGGCATTGGATTGTGAGGGGAAACGAGAGCACCCAGAAGAAACCCACGTGAAACTCCACACAGAAATGCCCACTGACCCAGCCGGGACTCGAACCAGCGACCTTCTTGCTGTGAGGTGAAAGTGCTATTCACTAAGCCACCTGGTCATTAAATAACTGACTCGTTAAACAAATCATGATTAATAAAGAACAGTCTAAAGGTTGTGTTCAAGAAAGTTCTCAACAAGGTAGATACAAAAGAGCTCCCATTTGTTGTAGCATTGTGAAAAATGACTATTTAGTATACCCAGTTCAATGTCCTTCAACAAAATCATCTGTGCAAAGCTGCACCATTCTATTTATACAGCAGAAAGACTCTTGTCATGTTACATCCATTCAGTGCCTGGTAGCAGTATGTTCAAACTGCATTGAGAAGCAGCAGCATGGCTCTGTCTGCAAAGATGAGACGCTATGCTACACTGCCAGGTGCATATCTCTCCTCTTTTAGCACATTCCTGCAGTCGCTTCTCGTTCCCCGTCTCTAGTTTTCAAGCCCAGGCTAGCATTGTTCCTCATTTCTTATACATGGTTTTCTCTAGCGCTGCTGCTCCTGCCAGACAGCGAAAAACGAGCCTGGCCCATTAAATCCGTGTTTACTAGAGAACTCTTCTACAACGCTGCTGAATGCTACAATCAGATGAATAAAACATCGGCCCTGACTCTGCCCAGGAGATACTGACATCATAAGTTCAGACGAGACTTACTGTCATAGTCTTAAAGTAGGTAATGAAGTCAAGTTTGCTGCTGAGGTGCTGTTCGTGTGCAGTCGGCTGGTATAAGTAATCCTCTGTCGTTTTGTATAACAGCAGTGCGGGCTATACTTCAGTTTCTGACGCCAGAGCAAAGTTTGGCAGCTCACTTTTGAGAGGTTCCAGACTGAATTTAGTTTTTTTAATATATGATAAAATGTGTAAGAAAATCCATTTATTTTAATTGTTGGTGAAAGCTTCATCGAATTTTGATAAACCAAATTATTGATGTTAATATTAGTCATTATAGTCATTAAAAGCGTATTTAATTACAGTAATTTTAAAAACGAATGTATGCAAAGTTGGCAACAGTCTCAAAGGTTTTGTTTGTTTTGTTTTGTGTGGATTATATGCCTGAAGGTATTGAGAGGTTTTAAACCAAGTGCTGAAAGGAAAGTTTTATGAATTATTTTAATGCTTATGTTTGTTGGCTTTGGAATTCCAGACAACAGCTAAGGTCATCTAAATACTTAAAGTCTCTCTGAAAATAATTGCTTTGTTCACCTCCATCTTCACGTCAGAGTTGTATGAACAATTTGCAAATTCAAGCTCAGACTACTTCAGGCACTTTAGAGTACACAACCTGACAAAAGTCTTGTCATCAGTTGCAAAAGCAACAAATAATAACTGACTTCTAGTTGATTGTTTGGAAAAGTAGCAGAAGGTAGATTTTTCTGATGAATCATCTGTTGAACTGCATCCCAATCATCACAAATACTGCAGAAAACCTATTGAAACCAGCATGGACCCAAGATACTCACATAAATCAGTCAAGTTTGCTGAAGGAAAAATCATGGTTTGTAGTTACATTCAGTATGGGCGGTGTGAGAGATCTGCATAGTGGATGGCAACATCAACAGACTGAGGTATCAAGACATTCAACCCGGGCTCATCCTGAAAACGTAGTCCAGTAGACGTTTCTGGAGACCGCGATTTATGTAGCCGGAGATTACGTATGGCTGCATTTCATTTTTTAAGCAAACTCTACGTGGCGGTGTGAGAGAGGAGCTGACCGCGACGACCGGGTTCGGGTCCGGGGAAGAGCGGTTCCAGAAATCAGGTAAGACAAAAACAGAATACAAAAAAAAAAAGTGAATGAGTTCATAACGGTGAAAATGAGGTAAAATCTGAAAATGTGGTAAAAAGCCGATGAGGGCTTTTCTTTTTCTGGACGGCTTTTGTAAGTCATTGCTTGGGTTTATGGAAGCAAGCAGGTCAATCAGAAAAACCAGTTGGGTTTAGGGAAGGAGGAGAGGGGGTCGGCCGATTGACCAGTCAATAATTCAGTCAGTCAGTCAGTCAGACAGACAGTCACACGACAGCGGCTTACACGAGAACATTTGAGATGCAAAAAAGCACACAAAGCGACCTCTCGCGGGTTCGTGAAAACAAAAACTGCACAAATATGTACCTCCCTGGACTTATTTTGCAGTCTCCAGAAATGTCCACCGGACTACGTTTTCAGAATGAGCTTGGGTTGAAGACATTTGTGCTGCCTGTTGCATTACAAAACACAGAAAAGGGGCAAATTTTCAACAAGATAGCGCTTCTTCTCATACTTCAGCCTCCACATCAAAGTTCCTGAAAGCAAAGGTAAAGGTGCTCCAGAGTTGGCCAGCCCAGTCACCAGACATGAACATTATTGGAGGCATTGAATATGAATTCAAAGAATCTTGATGAACTCTGGGAGTCCTGCAAGAACGCTTTCTTTGCCATTCCAGATGACTTTATTACTAAGTTATTTGAGTCATTGCAGAGATAAATGGATGCAGTCCTCCAAGCTCATTCGAGTCATACACAATATTAATTATTTTTCCACTGCCCCATGACTTTACATTCTGTACTGTACATTATTTCTGTTAAGTGACAAGACTTTTGTCTAAGCAAAGTCAGACCTTACTGTCCTAATTAAATAATTAAAATTCAAAGCATTTTCCATATTGTACTTTAGTAAAATAAGCGTAATCTAGAGGCATTTGCCTTTCAAATTAGCCACTTCTGATGGCAAATGATGAACTAGAAGTCAAGTTATTATTTGTTGCTTCGAAATTTTGGATAGGCAACAAGACTTTTGTCAGGTAGTGTATGTAGATAGGAAATACATGGGATGCAGCAAACGAATTGCTTTATCTAGAGTTGCAAAATGTTTCCTTATTTGACTAGCATTATGCTGAAGCAGAGTCACTATAATCAATTGCATTGACACTCACTATGACAATCAAGGCTTGTGCCTTGTTAAAAGCCCTTAAATCTGGTTATGGGACTCACTTGAACTTGGAAAATATACTTTTGCTTCTTTGAACGCTGTTGTCTGTCATTAACCAAAACAACAAAGCAACTTTGGCAGCATTAGTCTCATTATAAAATTGCACTTAAATGCGTCGTAGTGGACTTTATGCCTGTATTTCCTTATTGCCATGACAACATTAAATTAAAACCTAATATTGAGACCTATGAAACTATTTGGAGGTGGAACGAGAATTCCTCAGGCAAAGGTTAGAGGCATTTCCAACTAATATTAACATCAGCGATGCCAACTAAACAGCATAATTATAAACCTCTCACCAATGCAAATCCATTGTAAACAGTGCCATGACAACACATTACCTCTTCATTTTCAGGATTGTGTATCCACTGAGAGTTAATATTAGCTTCAGGAGAAGCTAATGGTCCATCTCTGTTTATACACTTTGTACAGGGAGGGAGGTTTTTGCTAATTATCTCTGTCTTTGGCTCAATATCAAACCAGGCCTCTTTCCAGCTAAAACCAATGGTTCAGCAAGTAGTGCAAATGTACACAAATAGAATAAAATAGGAACGAATAAAAAGATCAGAAGCACTTAAGCCTTCATACATGATAGTTGAGAGAAAGATTGAAAAGCAGAAGCTTTCAGCGAAGCCTCCTAAACACTTTATTCCAAAGGCCTATTGTACAGTTAGAATGCAGAAATTAGGAAGCTCTTCAAATGGGCTTCTCCAGGGAATATTTTACTCTGAAAGCATGGCAGAGGTTAGATCAGATGGATACAGAGTCTTCTTTTGTGGTTTGCGATTGAAGAACTGGTCCAAATTCTTTGGAAGGCAGTGAATTAAACCCCCTCTGTCCTTCTGCCAAGCACATGACCCTCTCTTCTTCAGGGAAATGGCTTATTGGCTGGACTTCCTACCATGGAATCTCATGTTTATCAATGACCTACTCAAAGGCTGCATGATAAAATAAACGTCTCTATCACACGATTTGCATATTTATATACACAGTGGAGGTCATTAGGGCAACGTTTTAAAGAGATTTTTTTGCTGTAATCAACAGATTAAGATACTAATGAATAATGTCAGATGTATATGTTTGAATTAATTTACCATACATTAAATTCATGCATAAATGGGTTTTTTCCTCAATTACTGGTGCTTTTATATCTCTTTAAATTTCAGAGTTTTCAACTTTTTATGAACTAAGACAACCTAGTGGCTGCAGACAAAACTATTTAAGTAACAATTAATTAACACTTTGGGGCTGTCCTGGTGATCTATAAATATTTTAATGTCATCAGAGATTCTTACTTTAAAATATGGCTCACAGAAATGTATTTATTTATTTTGTTACACTTTATGGATATTTTATTGGATGTCTTCTGTAATGTGTTCATTAGAATTAAAGATAATCATTTTAGCATGATTTAGAAATTCATGCTATCTTTAATTCTAATGTACACAGTACAGTTATTAACTTTTATAATTTTTCAGCTTTTTTTTTTTTTTTTGCATATATATCTTGATGTTCAAACCCAGACTTTCAATCTTAAATATAAAAAAGCTAACATTTAAAAAGGTTAAATATGAAGTTATTAATTTATAATTCTTTCTCATCAGTTTAGTCTACCCCTCATTTTAAACACAATAAATATATTAGAGATGTTGTGACAAAAATCTCGTGATGCTTGTATACCTACCTACTATTGGACAAAAGGGGGATACTTCTTTAGTATTTCTTTTTATTCTTGTTCTTCTTCTTTTTCTTCTTCTATTTCTTCTTCGATTGGTCCGTTGCGACATTCCAAGGTATGTTATTTCGAGATAACAACTGCTTCATAATGCTCATCTTGGGAACCACCTTGATCGTCACTGAAAACATTTTTTTTACGACTGTTTGAGGCTGTCTTGTGAATGAATTATTATCCGTTGATAGGTTGGTATCATTCAACTAGCATCATTTCTGTCAGCTTTGCATTTTTGACTGTTTGGCACCAGTAATCTTTATTAGCTTCACTTAATCTGTTTCCTTTCTGTCAGCTTTAATAAACTAGTATGACCAAGAAAAAAAATGTGTGTAATTTGTATATTTTGTGGCAAGTAGCCATGTAATAAGTTGGATAAAGTACATCCAGTATGGTTCTTTTCACAGAATAAAGCCCTTCAGCCTCAACAAGTATGGCCTACTTGTACTACTACTACTAATAAGCTTGTCAGAATTTATTCTGCGATATCATCTTCCTGGATGTACTTTAACCCTAACATATTAACATAATAACATATTGGTGTTAAGCATTCTGTCTTCCCGCTCATATAACTGTTAAATTGTTTAGATTAGATTTGTGGAAAATCATAGTCAACATGGAAGATTCTTTAAGTATTTTTCTCTGGCTTATGTAAAATCTGTATGTTTGGTATAAGGGATGATTCTTTCTCTTCTCCTTCTGTTTGCTCCCCTTTATTTTTAAACAATACTTTTAAAGGAACAGCCCACTTTTTTTTTTTTTTTAAATAGGCTCTAGTCCCCCTTAGAGTTAGACATGCGATATCATTGTGCCTGCTGCAGCCATGTTATGGCAGCAAAGCTCTTTAATTATTACACAAAAAAGAAAAATAGTTCTGGCCACATATCAACCAAAAAATGCCAACTTTTCATTTACTATTGTTCTAAGTACACAATTTTTAATGCGTACCTTTGTTCTAGCAGTCAAACAACAAAAAATTAGGGAAAGAATCTTGGTGTTATTCTGGAGTCAGATTTGAGTTTCAGTAGTCATGTCAAAGCAGTGACTAAATCAGCATACTATCATCTCAAAAACATTGCAAGAATTAGATGCTTAGTTTCCAGTGAGTACTTGTTCATGCTTTTATCACCAGCAGGATGGATTACTGTAATGGACTCCTCTCTGATCTTTCCAAAAAGACATTCGGACAGTTTTAACTTGTCTAGAACACTGCTTCCAGGATTCTGACCAGAATCAGAAAATCAGAGCACATCACACCTGTCCCTAGGTCTTTAACTGGCTCCTAGTTACATTCAGAATAGATTTTAAAGTATTACAATTTGTCTATAAACCTTTAAATGACCTAGGACCTCAATACATTACAGATATGCTCACTGAGTACAAACCTAACAGATCTCTTAGATCTTTAGGATCAAATCAATTAGAAATTCCAGTCAAAGAAGAATGAATCTGCCTTCAGCTGCTATGCTCTTCGCTGCTGGAATCACCTTTCAGAAATGATCAGATGTGCTCCAACATTAGGCACATTCAAATCAAGACTTAAAACACATCTGTTTAGCTGTGCCTTTACTGAATGAGCACTGTGCTACGTCCGGCAGATCACACTATTGTGTCTTTCTTTCCTTTATAACTCCTTTAAAACTTGCTTTAACACATTTTAATCTGTTTTTTATCATTTTTTATTCTTTGTTATTTTTATTTCCTTGTTTCTTTTGTTCTTGTTACCGTGAAGCACGTTGAATTACCATTGTGTATGAAATTAGCTAAATAAATAAACTTGCCTTGCCATACCACAGAATAGTCAAGCCTTAAATAAGAAAACTATCTTAATTATTTTGGGAATTTTGAGCAGGATGCTAATCCGATTCAAATTTTATTCAAAGATTTACGCTAAGCTAAGCTAAAAGTGCTCCTGTCAGACATGGAGATCGGCTGAATGGTTTAAAAAATTGTAAAACTCCTATAGGGGACTTGTAAAATGAGCCTTTTTTCCCCAAAAAAGTGTAGTGTTCCTTTAAACTTCCACTTGGAGAAGTAAAGCTGCAGATTCTAAATCAAGCACTTCTCTAATGCTCATTCCTCTCCTTCCCTGTTGACTCCCCTAGAAATTATAGTATTTACTTGCTTTTGGAGCCTCCTCTAACCTGCTATATCCATCTCTGAGATATACCATCTGATGTCACCCGTGTAACTCATTGAACCTCTCCTGTAAAAAATGAGCGGTTTTGCATTGGAGATGAAAGCGCTGGCGTCTGCCTGCTGTTCAGATGTGAGTGGCTTTAATGTGCTCAAACCAGGTTACAAATCTTCAGAGACAAGCGCAGCCATGGAATATTAACGGACGGTGAAGGAGGCAGAAAAACTTTGACACAAGCAGGTGTTGGCTAAACAGTTTGTCTTTTTTTTTTTTTTTTGGTATGATTGCTGCAAAGTTCCAGATAACACTTTTTTTAAAGAGATTATCTGGCATTGTTGTAGATTGTCACAAAGTTGGACTGTCGTGCATTATTTTTTTTACTGTTTTTGGTTACGTCTATAAACACTTTTGAATGTGTTATCCACACTTCTACTGTTATCACACCTGAAAATATAGGTTTCTTATCACCCTATAGCAAAATGGAGGGAGAATGTGAATGTGTTGGATTTTTTTTTTTTTCGTTCAAAATTGAAAAGACTGGACTGAGAACGTGCTATGAATGTGCCTGTAAAAAAATGGCTTCTTTGAACTTCCTTTCCTAATTCCTTCAAAGCATTCGCACAGTTAAATATTAAAGATTATTGGCCAAGACTTTTGAAGTTATGAAAATGCAAAAAAACGTGTTTTAAGAACCTACTTTGCTGCAATTAACATGCTTAAGGGGCTCCTCGCTAACATTATTGAAGGTTTTAGTTGCTGTGCTTTTGGTTGCCCAAAGTCAAAGATTGAATGGAATTGAACGTTTGGCTGGTTAGGCCTTTCTGTGACCTTGATGTATAATCTGGGATCAAAAAGTATCAGTTGTCTCAAAAAGCCTTCCAGGGTGTTGCTTTTCATATCAGTATCTCGTTTGACTTTCTAGGATGTTCAAAACATTTCTACTTAAACATGCAGATTTTTAAAAAGCAATCTTCTGAGATGGTGAACAGGAACATTTTGTAACATAAGCAACATTTTATTAGCTGTTTGATAGTGAAGTCAGGCTATTAAGTTTTATGTTGTGGAGAGGAATACTTAAATTGTTATTATTCTGGTACATATACTAATAAACAACCCTGCATATTTTGTTATCCTTCTTATTGCCTCTTTCTGATTTAAAGTTAACATATGTTGCTGAACTAATCCAGCAGTAACACTTGCGATGTTTGTTGGTCCGAGGTATGTTATTTCAAGATAACAACTGCTACATAATGCAGGCTCATCTGGGAATCAGATTGACCATCACTGAAAATGTTCACATTCATATTACAAACATTTACATTAAAAAAATCTGGTAATTGAGTGTGGGGGGAGAATAATTTGCTTATATTCATGCAATTGATGTTATTCTTCACGTACTAGCGGGTGCAACCATTGGAATCTTTTTGGCTTGAGACTTCCAGATTCACATCCTTTGATTTTTAGACATTAAAAACAGCTTAAGATGCTTGATGTTGCAAACTAATATTTTCTTATTATATTTATCTACTTTTTATGTATAATCTTGAACACAACTGTTTGTAGAGCAAGTAGTTTTCTGCTGTATATTTTATTCCTAGTCATTTCTCCCATTGGCAACTTAATCTGAAGTTCTAATTTGCAAAAACAAGCACACTTCCACATTGCAGAATAAGGTCAATACTAAACAAGTTAAGGGTTATATTGCATATAATGGAATATTTTGTAGCCGTTTTAAGAGACATTTTCACAAAAAAAAATAATGTCTAAATATGTAATAACGGACACAAGTCAAAAATGTAGTTTATCAAATCATAATTATCAGAATATCTCAAAAAATCTCAGAACTTGCCAAATTTTAGATGAGAAAATTAAAAGTAAAGCTGTACAGTTGATGTGTTAGTTCACTAAGAAATGTTCCAAAGACAAACAAAGGCCTCAGGGGTTTGGAACAACACAAGGGTGATTAATCAAAAACAGAAATTCCATTTTTGAGTGAACTAACACAAAAAAAAAGAGTGAGAGGCTAACATGAAGTCTTCATATTTTGTCTGTGAAAGGGTAAATTATGTAATTCCTACTAATAATTAATTGCACTTCTTAGATTTACTAATATTCAGTCCTATAGTCTGCCTAAACTATTACTTATAATCTGTCATGTGTCAAAAAGGCTGAACTTTTACTTTAAAGCACCAATGTGCACTCACCAGCCGTCTTAGTAATAGAGGTTTGACCCCCTTTAGCTTTCAAAATTGCTTTAATTCTTTGTGGGATATATTCAACAAGATACTGGAAATATTTCTCAGAGATTTTGATCCTTATTGACATAATAGCATTACGCAGTTGTTGCAGATTTGTCAGCTGCACATCCATGATGTGAATCTCCTGTTTCAACACATCCCAAATGTGCTCTATCGGATTGAGATTTGGTGACTGTGGAGGCCATTTAAGTACTGTAAACTCATTGTCATATTCAAGAAAATAATTTGAGATTTGCACTTTATGACATGGCGTGTTATCCTGCTTGATTTAGCCATCATAAGATGGGTAAACTGTGATCATAAAGGGATGGACATGGTCAACAACATTACTCAGGTAGGCTGTGCTGTGCCAAGAAAATATCCCCCATGCAGACCAATATACCACCACCACCAGCCTGAATTGTTGATACAAAGCAGGAAGGATCCGTGCTTTCATGTTGTGGATCCGGTGTGGCATAGCTGATCCTCTGTGGTCTTGAAATACTCAGACTAGCTAATCTGGCACCAACAACCATGCCACGTTCAAAGTCATGCAAATCACCTTTCTTCCCCATTCTGATGACCAGTTAGAACTGTAGCAGACTGTCTTGACCATGTCTACATGCCTAAATGCATTGAGTTTCTGCCATGCGATTGGCTGATTAGAAATTTGACTTAACAAGCAGTTGGACAGTTGTACCTAATAAAGTGGCCGGTGAGTGTATGCATTGACCAAATGGAATTTCAAAGAATCCGGTTCAGCTGTTAGACAGGTATTTTAGCCCTAAAACTTTGGTTCAAATAGAGCATTTCTGTTGCTGTCATGCGGACTAGGGACCAAAATGATTGTTGTTATGGAGCACTCTTGTTGTTTTGTGGGGCTCCGTGTCGCTGTAGTTTACAATCCTCTTCCTTTCTACTTGCAGATGTTAGAGCAACAGATGGCTTCACTCTGATTTCATGCTTACCACAACTCCTCGAGCTTAAATCCCCTCTGGAGCAGTCACGGCCAGCAACTACTGTGGTGAATAAAAGTCATTTTGGCTGTCTGCGGGTAAATATCTATTGTGAGTGGCGCGCTTTTAATGTGTCGCTCCAGGCAACAGAGTGAGATGTTGCTCCTGCGCTACGTGTCCAGAAAGACAAGCGAGTTTGATCTGAAAAGTAATTGAATGTTAAAAAGAAACAAAGCTAAATATGAATCTGCAAGAGGCCGTAGCATTGGTAAACTTTATAATCTCTCTCAAATAACTGATTAAAGGCAGCATTGTGTTGGTATTCCTCCAGTATTCTGATCTGGGATTTTATAATTTCTAACCTTAAGGCCCAATCCCTATTCTATTTTTGTACTCCTACCCCTTCCCCTTGGCCCTTGAGTGTGTAGAGGAAGGCTAAGAAATGGGACAGCACTACAACACCTGCACACCTCATCATACGTCATTGCAATCTCTTGCTTCATATGAGATTGACGATCATGACTGCTGTAGATATTACAGTTGCGTTATTTTTTGGTATTTTTCTCTTATGAAATTACTGAAGTCATACATTGTTATCATAATGATATATTGTGGCTTGTTACTGTACTGTGCATTTACACCCTGGCCGAATTAATCTATGTAAACACACAAAATAACTATACATTATACCCACTGTAAAAAAGAAAAAAAGACACTGTAAATGGGTCATTCTGAGCCACTAGACTTTTTCTAACAGGGTATTCATAGAGTGTCATCGAGTTACAGAATGTTGTGGGACTGCTACACAGGAGTTATTGTTTTAGATTATAGATAGCGAAATTTTGCGGTATATATTTTAGCATTATTTTTTTATTTAAAGTCATGACAGTATAACATGAATGTGGTTATGAATTCCTCAAAACATGTGCTTGTTTGTTGTAAAAATTTGTTTCTTGCTTCCGTGTGCAGCTATATTGTCGGTGTAGATGGTGTATTCTGGGAAATTTTCTTAACCCTTGGTTTCAAGAGTGGTCCTGAAAAATCTCAGTTTCAATTTGCATCTAGTCCTTCCTCTTAGCCCTACGCCTTCAAGCTAAAGAGAATTGGGACAGCCCTTCATTTGGGTAAGAGGAAGGGCTAAGGGGTAGAATTGGGATTGCCCCTTAGAATTAAACTTTAGCAATTATTGACTTGCTTAAAAAAAATTACCCAAAGTTGGACATTCTGTCGGCGAAGCAGTGGCGCAAGTAGGTAGTGCTTTCGCCTCCTAGCCAGAATATCGCTGGGTCACTGATTCGAGCCTCGGCTCAGTTGGCGTTTCTGTGTGGAGTTTGCTTGTTCTCCCTGCGTTCGCGTGGGTTTCCTCCGGGTGTGTGTGTGAAAGTGTGTGTGGATGTTTCCCAGAGCTGGAAGGGCATCAGCTGCGTAAAAACTAGCTTGATGAGTTGGCGGTTCATTCTGCTGTGGCGACCCCGGATTAATTAAGGGACTAAGCCGACAAGAAAATGAAAGAATATATGGACATTCTGTCATACAATTAAACATTATGAATATGGACAATGTACAGACACTGAGAGGAAGAAACTGTTGAAAAAAATTATATATTTTTTTTGTTCTTTGTTTATACAGATTTATACATATAGCTTTATTGAAGAAAATGTGGTCTGTTTTGATTATTATTATTATCTTTTTGGTTATCTTTCTGGACCTTGAATCAGTCTGGAAATTTGCTGTTTATGGAGGATGAGAATTCACATAAATGTATTAATTTGAACTCCGAACAAAGGTTTCAGGGGTTAAAAATTACAAAAGTAATAATTCTGTATCTTTTGATTTTTGGGTAAACTAACCTTTTAATCTTCCATACACAATTAAATATTGTTAATGAGAGTTTTAATGTCCAAAAACAAAAATGAAGACCTAAAAAGATGGAGTAATACAAATTTGGAGAATTTGAATGACTAAATAAGGACTTTTTTATGTGATTCAATCTAAACTGAATATTCATATTTTACCTCTCCATGTGCATAGTTTTTCTTGCTGGACTCACAATTGCTTTTATATCCAATTAGAATTAAGCATTGTGCCATTGTACTGTAAAGAAAACAAACAGGATGCACTTTCTGACATCTTTGGAATGGATAAAGGCATGAAATCCATTAAAATGGCTGGGTAACACTTTACAATAAGGTTCATTAGTTGATGCATTTACTAACATGAACTAATCATGAACAACACATGTACAGCATTTATTAATCATAATTGAACATTTACTAATGCTTTATTAACATCCAAGTCCATATTTGTTAACATTAGTTAATGCACCATGAGTCAACATGAACTAACAATGAACTACTGTATTTTCATTAAGTAATGTTAACTAACATAAACAAATACAGTAGTAAATGTATTGTTCATTGTTTGCTCATGTTAGTAAATGCATTAATTAACATTAACTAATGAACCTTATTGTAAAGTGTGACCAATGGCTGTTGAATTGATTTTGACATTTACTTTTGGCTGTTAATAAGTATTATTGTTTTATTTATTAATAATATTTATTGTTAATATTTAATAAATAATATTTTATTGTTACAACATGTTTAGTATGGCTTTTACTTTCATATTATGACTTTTACTCTGTTTTCTTCATAGATGTCAACCTGCTTTTATTCAATTTACATTATGAAAAGAACCATAGAAATAGACCCCCCCACATATATTGCATGAATTTAAATCTATCTTTCTATTTCTAAAGGTATTTGTTGACTAAAATATTATTTTCATAAATATTTAATAAATCTGTTTTGTTCAAATGCACCAAAATACATTGCCTATATTCACTGAGAAATGGACACTTTTTTCAATGGACAATTTTTCATCTTCAAAATGGGGTGTACTCAATTATGCTGAGCACTGTATGTGTATATAGCACTTGTTGATACTATTATTTTGATAATGTGATGATTACTTATTGTTTAATCAGTTAAAATACCTGCTATAATCTATTAATTTGTTTTGCAAGTAAATAAAATAAGCTATACATATGATAATATTCAAACCCCATTACTACATGCCCACTTATAAGGTTAGATGAGATCCACAACAGGAAAAAAGCCATATGGTCTATTGTCATACAGAAACTGATGCAGGTTTGTAATGACACGAAGGTTGACATTAGGATGACATGACTTTCAATTTTATATTACCTTGCAAGTCCAAGTTGGCACAGATGGCGAGTCCTGTGACATGCCTGTCCCTCACATGCCACCGTCTGATCAGACGAATCATCCAGGGTCACACTTCATAAATCAGAACAATGGCTTTTATTAAATACGGCTCTTTCACTCTGATCTCTCGTCCTCTCTTCCACACGCACAGGTACGCTAGATGAGGAACGCATTGTCTTTTGAGTGTCACACTTTTGTGTTGCTGTGCTATCGTCACCAGCATGTATCAGTCACGGTAATGACAACAATGATGATTGAATCAGTCTGTAATTATGAATGCGTGCCGCTTGTCTCCTTGCTCCTACACGGATAAATCGGAAATGCTTGAAGGAACAGCAAGAGCCAGGAACGTGCTGTGCCTTATCATTTCCCAAAAAGGCTGCTTGCAGAATAAATAGTCTTAATTGGAGGAAGACGACAGCGGCAGGCGTCTTTCGGTGTAACCTCATTTGAGCTCACGGTGCTTGTGTTTGCTCATTTAGTGTAACCTGATAAAAAGAGCTCTCAGGTGTTTCTGTCAAGCAATGTGTTCATGCTATTAGGGAAAAAAAATAGAGGAGAACAGCAAGTATTGCAGTTACTTTAGATAAATAAGTATTATGGGATGTGTGTTGATTTCTAAAAACTACATATCATTTTTGTTTGTATGTTTTATTGTTTTGTTTTATTCTTCATTGGCATGACTTGATTTATTCAGGCTTGGTTAGAGATATGCAATTCTGTCCACATATTCTAAACACCTCAGATGCCTCTGTCAAAAAAAAAAAAAGGTTTTGCTAAATCTGCACTGCCTGACAAAAGCCTTTTCGTTGATCCTAGTTGTAAGAGCAACAAATAATAACTTGACTTCTTGTTGATCATTTGGATAAGTGGCAGAAGGTAGATTTTTCTTATGAATCATCAGTTGAACTGCATCCCAATCATCACAATTACTGCTATTAGGACCAGCATAAACTCAAGATTTTCACAGAAATCAGTCAAGTTTGGTGAAGGAAAAGTCATGGTTTGGGGTTACATTCAGTATTGGGGTACGCAACAGATCTACACAGTGGATGACAACATCAACAGCCTAAGGTATCAAGGACTTTGTGCTGCCCATTACATTACAAACCACAGGAGAGGGCAAATTCTTTAGCAGGATAGCGCTCCTTCTCATACTTCAGCCTCCACATCAAAATTCCTAAAAGCAAAGAAGGTCAAGGTGCTCCAGGATTGGCCAGCCCAGTCACCAGATTATTGAGCATGTTTGGGGTAAGATGGAGAAAAAGGCATTGAAGATCAACCCAAATAACCTTGATGGACTCTGGCAGTCCTGCAAGAACGCTTTCTTTGCTTTTACAGTTGACTTTATTAATATTGGAGCTGTGTGATTTGGGGAAAATATCTAATTGCGAATATATTTATTTATGTACTTATTTTTTGACAGATATTGCAATTTCGATTTGATTTGTGATTACATTTTTTAGTTAAGGTTCAGCTCAATCACACTCCTCAAATAGCCACGTGTGGTGTTTTTTTTTTTTGTTTTGTTTTTTTTTTTTGAAGGTGCTGGTTGTTGTGTTTCCTCATGACCTGTTGTTCGGTGTCTATGAATTTTAAACCAAAATATTACTGATGTGATTCTTCTATTCATGCTTTTGAAGCAGCAGACGTCATTATGTCACTTGTCAGCGCTTTCCTGTTTGTTTGTTTTTTTATTTTGTGAGTTTCGCATAGTTCTGTTGCAATATTCTGATTGGGCAGAACGAAAGTATTCTTACTCAATTGGCTAGTAAGACTGTCTCACATAGATGGCAGTCATGCATTTGCTCTGGGTGGGGGAAATGAAATACTATACAATTGAAGTCAGAATTATTAGCCCCCCCCTGGAGTATTAGCCCCTGTGAATTATTAGACCCTGTGTTTGTTTATATTTTTTCTAATTTCCATTTAATGGAGAGAAGATTTTTTCAACACATTCCTAAACCTAATAGTTTTAATAAGTCATCTCTAATAACTGATTTATTTTATCTTTGCCATGATGACAGTAAATAATATTTTACTAGATATTTTTTAAGACACTTCTATACAGCTTAAAGTGACATTTAAACTCTTAACTAGGTTAATTAGGATAACTAGGCAGGTTAGGGTAATTAGGCAAGTTATTGTATAACCATGGTTTGTTCTGTAGACTATCGGGAAACAAAATTGCTTAAATTGGCTAATAATTTTGTCCTTAAAATGATGTTTAAAAAATTAATAATCGCTTTTATTCTAGCCAAATTTAAACAAATAATATTTTCTCTTGAAGAAAAATATTATAAAACGTACTGTGAAAATGTTCTTGCCCTGTTAAACCTTATTTGGGAAATATTTAAAAAAGAAAAAGAAATTCAACTTTATATTCATATTGCAGCCTCTTGCATTTAGCTAATCGCAATGTTTCAAATCGCGATTGCGATTGGATTTCGAGTAATTGCACAGCCCTAATTAATAAGTTTTTTGAGTCATTGCAGAGATGTATGGATGCAGTAATCAAGTTATTATTTGTTGTTTATAAAGGTTTGGCGACAAGACTTCTGTCAGGTAGTGTAGAGTGTGTTTGGAACCCATTGCCTAGTGTTTTAAGACATTATATACCTAAATACTGTCCCGAAAAGTAGGTATCAACATCATGCTGCCTTCTAAGATGCAAATCCCAAAGCTATTCATGCATTAGAGAAGGCTATCCTGGAAGCCACTGCAGTGAGCTTTTTTCAGGCCCTGTTTACATCTGGTGTTAAGATGTATTTTGGTTAATCAGATCAATGAAGTACACACATTCCTGCATTTTTTTATTATTATTTTTATGGATTATGGAATATGGATTTGTCTGATCTTTTGATCTGCAGTAATAATGCTAAATAGGTTTGTGCAATTTATATGAATGCAGATGTATACAATAAAACAATGCAGAGAGTAGTAGCTGTCTGTATTGGAGATAAGGGGCCTAATGTTGTGTACACACAATATAGGCTCTGAAAAAGGTGTGCACCACTTCTTACACAAACGATTGAATTTGCTGGGAGATTAAAAAAAATAATAATTATGGCAACTCTGATAGATACAGACATTTTGAAGATAAATTACAAACATTTAACTGCTTGTAGATCCCCTAACCATATACGAACCACTATTTTATCATGAGCACTCATTATTTTGGATTGTTTACAAAGCAATGATTGCATGGAGCATGTTTAAACTCACATCAGCAACAATAAAGGATCAAATAAAAATACATGCGTGGAAATACTTTACATGTATTTTTTTTTTTTGTTTAACATGCCATGTGCAATGACTTGCTTCTTGTGTATCTTCTTAATTATGTGTGCTGCAATTATCTTAATTATGGCATAAGCTGAAATTTTGCAACCTATAGTCATCTATTCTTTAAAGGACAGTTCCTCCAAAAATTAAAATGTACTCAACCTCAAGTGGTAAGAATATATATTTATTATTTGTTAGAAAGCTGAAAACTTGTGACCACTGACTCTCATATAGGAAAAACAAATACTGTGGATACCAATAGTTACCTGTTTCCAGCTTTCTACAGATAGATAGATAGATAGATAGATAGAGAGAGAGAGAGAGAGAGAGAGAGAGAGAGAGAGAGAGAGAGAGAGAGAGAGAGAGAGAGAGAGAGAGAGTTTTTTTTTGTATTCGAGAGAAGAAATAAATTACAACAGTACAGTTTGGACGAGTGGGTAAATGATGACAGAATTTTTTTGTTTTGGGTCAACCATCCCTTTAACAAACACCAAACAGTCACAACTAAATTAATAGGGAATGTTAAACCAATGAGTAAAACCTTTAATTTTATAAGGAGTCTATTTTTTTATTGTTAAAACTAGTTTCATCACATGTAATATTGTTCAGTAGCAATGTAACTGCTTGGTCATGCATGTATGAATGTGGCAGAATGAAACATTTATGTTCACAACAGATGGCAAAATCTTATCAAAAACTCAACGTATAGGGAGCTATACTCTACATTTAAGGGCTTAATCACACTATGCTGCACACTATGCTATCCGTACCTTGCCCAGGACCGTTTTCCGGATCGTTTGAGAAGTGTGAGTGCGCTGAATCCGGTTCACAGCCCAACACTGAAAGCGAGACGTGACTTTTAAAGGGCCATGAAACCCCCTCGTTTCAGCAAGGTGTTTTCACACCTGTACTTTGGAAAAAGTCAGAAAAGTGGGCGTGGCCAGCTCTGTTTAGGGGGGGGAGTCGGAGGAAGAAAAGTGGGATGGTGTGGGAGTGTCTATTTGGGCACGCGCGAGTTTCAGAGTCAAAATTCACACACACAGGAGAAAGTGATGGTGTTTAACCTACATGGACATCTGTAGTAGAATTATTTGCCAAATTATTAAATGGTGGACTTTAACTACAGTTTGGCTCTTTCATTCAGGGAATTCATTCATGCCCCTCGCGACAAACGAGATATTTGATTCGAGGAACTGCTCTAAGCGTGTATTTTTCATGCAATGTTTGATACCGCACATCGAATGAGAGAAAAAAAAAACTCAGCATTTCCTGGAAACTTAGATGCACACGGCAGGTAGCGTCAGAAAGCCGTGTGTGTTATTCCAGTCACTAAATGCGGTAAAAACCCTACACTAGGTTAAAGTTTGGTTGTGGTGCTAACATGTTTACTCTCGGTGCAATAGTTTGTTAGATACGAACAAACTGAATAAACAAAGAGCACTGGTCGCTCACTTACCAAATCTGTAGAGACAGGACAATCAACAGCAACTAGAGCTGCGTCTTTATGAAGAGAAGACTACAAGCGAATCCGGATCTTAGCGTTTGCAGATGAGAACAGCTCTCAGGTAAATAATGTTCCTCCTTAGACACGTAGGTTATTGTTGTCGAGCGTCGCGTACACTGTAATCCACACGTGACTCTGAGCTCTCACAGAGAGAAAATAAAAACGAAACTTAACTGCAGCAAACTATAGAAGCAACACTTCACGCTTGTTTTGCCAATACAATGTGGCGTCTCTGCCGTCTAAACACTGTGACATTAATGAATATTAATGAAGTTGCACAATAGAGCGCGCTGATTGGTTTGACCCAAGCCTTACTCATGCAGTAATGCAGCACACTGTAAGACGTAATAAGACACTCTGGCACAGACGCCCAGTCTGCACGCTGGAATACACGCTATTATGTCATGACCGTGACGCAGCTTCAAAAATTCGTTTCAAACCGGAAGTACGAATTTGCTTGAAATAACGCAAAAACAACCAATTTACACTTTTTAGTGAAATATAGGTGTCCTAATAGTGTTTTTAGCAGTGTGGGACACATATAATACGACTGTCAACAGCTCAAAAAATGTGTTTTGGTGTTTCGTGACCCTTTAAGTTTACTTGTGTGCAGTCTGAACTCAGCATCAGCGAGACGTAATTCCTGCAGCACGAGGACTTTATGATTGTTTATGAGCGTCAAAAGTGGCTGATCTGTTCGGCAAAATATTTGACTGTATGTCACCGCATCCCTAAGGCGATATAACTAGAGAAATTTCCACTGTGCTGAGCAGGAGCCCTAACTGAACAGCGCAGCATCGATGACATAAGTTTGTATTGTGAGTGCGTGCCGCGGGGGAGATGGGAGAAGGGACAAGCGTGCTTTGGCCCGGTTCAAGGCAACTGAGCATAGTGTGAGTATGCCCTAAGGCTACTTTCTAGCATTTGGACAGTGATATCGTTACTTGTCATGTACTTATTAATATTCTGCTAACATGAATAACATTAGCGTTTTAACATACACGTAACAAAAATGAAAACTAATGCATGTACATGCAGAGGTCTAATGAAATATTGTTTTCTGATCCAGTTTAAAAATGAAGTAGACTAATACATTTATTATATTAACATGACAGTAAAATATATAACCTTTTAAAATACATATTGCATACATTTTTTATACCAATATTTTAGACTGTTCTCACACATTCCTTTATTTTTTAATAAGTCTAGGCTATTATATGATTTAGTTGTAGATGTATGAGGTATTTTATATTGATATTGGACCACTTTTTTATTTCCCTGTCAGCCAAACTAACTGCAGCATGAAATATTGCCACTCCCCATATGCTTTATTTTCTTTTCGTTTTAAATGCCACTTCTGTGGCCACAAAACACAGTTTTTTTCCTCTTAACACAAGAACCTAGATTTTGGTTTCTGATAAATTACATTAAGCATGAAGAATCATTTGATATTTCATTTGTGGCTCATTTAAAAGGGTGGTCCATAATGTAATTTTAATTCTTGGTTGTGTTTATAAGATGCAAAGCTGTGTGTGCTAATGTTTCACTTGAAGGAAATCATGTGAATTTTTTCATAAATCTCACTTTGATTAAACACAGCTACTCAGCTAACATGAAAACGACTGTCAAATTTCCTAGTTCCTCAGAAAGGCCCGCCCTTAAGTGACTCTGATTGGTCATCGTCATAATGTGCTGCTATTCGCGGATCGGCTCCATGTCACGCCCGTAAAAGCATGCGCTTTTCTGCTGTGCAAACAATCAGTTAACCTCCTGCCTGTTCTCTAAAATAAAATCTGACAAGTGTCTAAAACAAGTGAAAATGGGGTGCGGCTCCTTTAAGAGTGTTTGCCATTGTGTGTGCGTCTATGTGTGTGTGTGTGTGAATGTTGTCTGCGTCTATGTGTGTGTGTGAGTGAATGTGTGAACTTTCTGTAACAAGCGCATATGCACGGGAGTTTTTTTTTTTCTTTTTCTCTGATACTCGGATTAAGTTATTTTCTGTAAAATATCGTGACAGAAGAATAAAGCACAAGATGTGGGATGCTACCTGTGTAAGCCTTGATTTTTTTTTTTCTGCTGCCACCACGAGTCAGGTGAGCTATCCTGTATTAACTCTATGCAATACACAACGCCTTTCACATTTATCCGAAATATGCAGGTGTAAGCAAACTTTCAGGTTGACTGTAACTTATAAAAAAAAAATTATGCAGATGTATGTATACATGGTTTTATAAATGTCCTTTTTTTTGCTAGCTTATGATATTTTCAGCATTGTATACATTCATAAGTTTGTGAACGCAGTGTGCCTACTTTTATAAATGAGGCCACGCGACTGGTAGGAGATAAAGTTGGGGTACAGCAGATATTTTGGCCAGTATGATAACAGATAACTCTTGAAAAGTAATAACTTTGTATGGAACTATTAAAAAAAAATATTCATTTTCCTTCGGCCTAGTTTCTATTTCAGAGGTCACCACAGCGGAATGAACTGCCAACTAACTACCAACTATATATGTTTTACACAGCAGGCGCCCTTTCAGCCACAACCCAGTATTTGGAAACACCCAGACACACACACGCACACACACACACTAAATAAGATTTAGATCCTTCTTATTCTAAGGCGACAGTGCTAATCACTGAGCCACTGTGTCGCCCCAAATATTAATATTATCAATTTAAAATGATTATTCTAATTATACAAAATGCACTAAATTGATAAAACAATGCTTTATAGTCTTAAATGAATTCAAAAACCATCAAAAATAAATACTGTTATGCATTATTCATTATTATTCAAAGGATTTCCCAAAAAAGTTTCAGTCACACTAGTAATAAATGTAAAAAATGTTTCTTGAGAAAAAATGTAAATGATTTCTGAAAAATAATTGGGCGCTTTCAAATAAATACTGTTCTGTTGAATGTTTGATTCATCTGTACATACTGAAAAACTAAAGAGTTCCTAAAAATATATTCATTAGAACAAGTGTGTCACACTAATAATAAATGCAAAAAAAAAAAATTAAAATAAAAAGTTTCTTGAGAGAAAATCTGAATGATTTCTGAAAAAACTAATTGGGCGCTTTGAAATAAATACTGCTCTTTTGAATGTTTTATTCATCCGTACATACTGAAAAAGGCAAAGGATTTCTCAAAAAATATTAAATCAACACAATTTTCAGTCACACTAGTAATAAATGTAAAAAAAAATGTTTCTTGAGAAAAAATCGGAATGATTTCTGAAAAAAAAAAAAAAAACAGTTGGGCGCTTTCAAAGAAATACTGTGCTGTTGAATGTTTGATTCATCTGTACATACTGAAAAAGCTAAAGATTTCCTAAAAATATATATATATATATTAATTAGCACAAGTGTGTCACACTAATAATAAATGCAAAAAAAAAAATGTTTCTTGAGAGAAAATCGAAATGATTACTGAAAAAAATAATTAGGCGCTTTGAAATAAACATTGCTCTTTTGAATGTTTTATTCATCTTTGCATACAGAAAAAATCTAAGGATTTCCTAAAAATATATTTATCAACACAAGTCTCACACTAATAATAAATGTAAAAAAAAAATAAAAAATCTTTCTTGAGCAGAATATATGAGATATTACTGAAAATATAATTGCACGCTGAAATCTATAATAATGGTTGCTGGAAAGGTAGTTTACATCTCAAGGATAAACTACATTTACGATTATATTAAACTATGATAATTGAGAAATGACAGGTGTGCATTTTAATTGCGTTCTTGAGGTAACTGTATCTTTTTTTCACTTCTCAAACAAGCATGTTTTTAGCCCATTAAACCCAAACATGAGGGCTTCAGTATTCACAAAGAGAATGATGTGTGCTGTAATTATGAACACATCTGAACAAATCTGTTATTATACACACACTGGCATGTTCCCAACACCTCAGCACAGATCCAAGAGCCTCTAATTGGCCATACCTCCTCCTGTCGTAGATCAATAATGAATGTATCTGAGCTAATAATACACCTAATTTGGACGGAGTGCAGTATAGGTTTTAGATGAAATGATGATATGTACACTAATGGCAAGGAAGTCCTTGAAGTATTTCAAAGACCAGGCTCCATGAGCTGCAAGAAAGAGAGAAAAATCTCAATGGCTGCTGTACTAAAGATGCCATTTCCATTTCGCCTCTCCAAATGAGCTTTAGCATTCATGTTTATATAAAAGGAAAATACATGCAGAAATTATGACACACACACACACACAAATATATATATATATATATATATATATATATATATATATATATATATATATATATATATATATATATATATATATATATATATATATATATATATATATACTATTGATCTGGTGATTTACGGTGAGTTACTTTCTTCTGTGAAAAAAAAAGACATGCATGTGAACATTGCAACTTAAAGGAAAGAGGAAAATTTTCTAAAAAATTTAAGTTGTAGATGACTTTGTACTTCCTATAAACCAGTGTAAAAGCCAGTTCTATTTCTTTCTGCTGTGATCTTGCACCACTCTTTGTCAAGTTTCTTCCACAGTTCACTGTCTGTAGTGAGTTTTTTTAGGCATAACTTTGACACCAAGGATTTTTCAGAGTTAATAATCAAGTTTACATCAGGAGACTGGTCTGGCCATTTTATTATTTCAACTTTATGTGAAGGAGATAATTGTCCTGCATTGAAATTGTTGGCTGATTGGGTGATGAATGTTGACAATCAAGCTTCGAATAATCATTTGCATTCAATCCACGTAGAGGCCCAAATCTTGCTGCTGCAAAGCAACTCTCAATCCATGACAAGTCCTCCTACAGATTTCACTGGCTTTGCACACTTTGAGTGCAGTCTTTCCCACATTTTGATGATGATGTTTTTCAGAACCACATCAAGTAAATGTAAAAGTATTGGTCACACTTTATTTTAATGGTCCGTTTGTTGAATTTAAGTTACATTGCATCTACATCTACATACTACTAATTTACATTAGATTATTAGTAGACTGTTAGGTTGGGATTAGGGTTGGGGTTAGTGTACTGTAAGTTGACATGTACTTGCAAAGTTTCTTACAGTCAGTTAACAGTGTCAACAAATATTAAGCAGACAGTCTACTAATACTTAAATGGGCCATCAAAATAAAGTGTTACCAAAGTTTGAATCCACACTATATGTTCCTTAGCAAAGTTTCTTTTGTCTTTAAATTCTTTCTGCAGAGGAATGTTTGGTCACTCTGGGCTTTAATTTCTTTTTGATTCTGTGAAACACATCTTTACTCTGTTCAACGATGATTTAGTGGTCAATTTCAACTTCAGTGTTAAACCCATTGTGCATTGAGATTCTTCATCTCCATGTTATCCGGTACTCTTGTGCAGTTGTCTTTTATGGACGACCAGTCTTTCTGGTGGACTTAAATGAGTTAGTGATGTTGTTGATTTAGAACAATCAACTTCTTTGGCTATGGCTGAAATGGCCCCTTGGGTTCTCTCAACAACTTTCTGTTTGAAGGTTTCTGACATCATTGAATGTCTCACCATTTTGTGAAAGCTGAAATTTCAAGCTGCCAGTTAAATAGGATTTGTCAGATAATTAAGGAAATTACCACCAGGTGCAAATTTACTGTAATTACTGTGAAGAATCTGATCTGAGAGTTATTTTGATCAGTTCTGTCTTTCAGATATCAAATATAGTTTTTAATACTGTGCTTCAGAATAGATTTACCTCATGAAATGTGCTTAAATTTTCTTGTTTGTAATTTTAGGTCTTTATTTATTTAATAGAAACCTTACCTTTTCCTGCTTTTACAACTGAAGTCACCATTAACATTCTGCATGAACTGTCAGTTTAATACACAAAGGCATTTTAAAGCAAAAGAGGTTCGTCACCATTGTTCTAGAAAACCTGTTTATGTCTCCGAGTGCAATCAATTATATATGTGAATTATAATATTTGCATCATGTGCAGGAAAAGCATTTGTGCACAATACAACATCATCTAATAGCAGTAGAAAACTGCTTTGTCTATTCCCTTTACTGTTACACATACAGTAATGTGTCATTTGGCACAGATTGCCACTAGTTAACAGGCATGACAACAGACTTATACATGCGCTTATGCAAGTGCTCTTAAGGGGGGAAAAAACTAGATAAACTAGAGATCGTTTTGCTTTAAATCCTTGTTGACATAAATTTCTTATTAACTGTTCAAAGCCTTGAAGTCTGCGCAGTAAAGCTTTCAGATTTTGCTATGTTTTTATCCGCTGCACTTTAATGTTTTAAGAGAGCCAAAAGGA
The DNA here is from genome assembly GCF_052040795.2 of Danio rerio. Classification (NCBI taxonomy): domain Eukaryota; kingdom Metazoa; phylum Chordata; class Actinopteri; order Cypriniformes; family Danionidae; genus Danio; species Danio rerio. The sequence continues at coordinate 41,041,035 of NC_141029.1, read as the reverse complement.
TGCATGACTAAAGCACCCTATGTGACTTTCACATGATATCATCTGGATGTTTTTAAATAGGTGATTGAGGAAAGTTGACAGGGATGTCAGAAACAATCCTTCAGACCTAGAAGCAGCAATAGTGCTCTCTGCTGGAGAAACAGCCCCACTGAGAGCCTGCAAGAGTAAACAAATAAGTTATTGATTAATTTATTTGGCACACTCAGCACAATTGAATAGATTTGTTTTATGTATGCAGTGTTTTTTTAAGATAGTAATTGTTTAAAAGCATTATAGTAACAGTTTAAAGGAAAAAAAAGGCTACTGGCATAGGAAATCTTTAATGAGTGGCATGTTGGAGCTTTGGTATTTGAAGTCATCAAATTGAAGACTACACAGAAGGTGTTGTACAGTATATTGGGAAAATCATATGAAAGTAATACGTTCATAATGTTTTATATATATATATATATATATATATATATATATATATATATATATATATATATATATATATATATATATATATATATATATATATATATATATATATATATATATATGAACAATTAGTAATGACAGCATATGTTTTAGTTCATTGTAACTTAAGTTCATTATTTTCTGTTAATTCTGTTAATCTGACTTAAAACAACTTGCATAACTTAAAATTAAGTCAGATTAACATTTGCAATTGGGTCATAAGGTTAATTTGATTCAGAGTAAATATGTAAGGTTCTGAATTAATTAGTTTTGTTTGAAGATTCTTTTCTAAATCTCTGTTTTCTAAGGGAAATGACTTGGTCTAATTGGAGCTCTGATTGTTCTGATGATTTAGTTGTGATTGGTCTACAGCAGGGGTCACCAATCTCATTCCTGGAGGTCTGGTGCCCTGCCTGGGTGTTTCAAGTACACCTAGTAAGATTAGCTTGTTCAGGTGTGTTTGATTAGGGTTGGAGCTAAAATCTGCAGAACAACGGACCTCCAGGAACAAGTTTGGTGATACCTGGTCTACAGCTTACAGGATGAGTCGAAAACCAGAAGCCTTTCTGAGTTTGCTTAATCTTTAAACGTTGCACGATGATGAAAAAGTTGTAATGATCAATTGGATGTGTTTAGATTAGTCACTGCTGAAAATGCTTGTTGAATGCATTGTGCAGTGAGTTTTATGCTCTTGTGAACTTTAATTTGTAAACAAAGGCTGAATATGATATAGTGTAGGAGTCATTTTGCAACTTCAGTAAAAACGGCAGGAGTTCTATGAAATTGTATTCTTACTGTATATCGACAACACAAACCAAGTGTTACATGGCTATCCAAGGTATGCTCTCAGCGTGCACCTTGATATCAAAATGACATCACAAAACATGTCAAAATGCTAATCAAATTACTACCTTGATGTCAAAGCAACATCAAATTGACATCCACTAAAACACTGACATGAAAAACAATTACAAGACAGTCGTGTAATCGATGGTTTTTACATGTTTTTTAAGGCAATTTTAGATGTCAATTTGATGCATTTTGACATCCAGGTAGTTTGCATGCATTGTAGAGATACACAATCTAGTTTAAAGTTATGATTTGCAATTGAAGCTTTCAGATGAATAACATTTTTTCTTTTATTAAGGGGTGACATTATAACAATTTTTTTATGCTTCGAGGTGGGAGTGCAAGTGGACTGTACAAATATTCTGGAGCTTTTCATTTATTTAATAAATGCCTCATACGTGACACATTTTTACTACATTAACCCTAGTACAATAGCCTAATGGGTATTAATATAGTAGTATGTTAATTAATGTGTGTTCCATGTTCTGCATCAACCCTAAAAGATAATGTAAAAAATGATTAATAAAATGGTAAATAACATCAATGATTGGGCAGCACAAAATATGCTATGTTAATTAGCTCTTGGTCAATAACCGAAGCAGTTACCTTTCAATCCTTAATCCAAGTTTCTCCCAATTGGAGGTCAGGCAGATATACTTTATACTTTGATCAATTATGGAAATGAAATTGAATTGTTGATGAACTTATTACAGCACCTTATAATCTGTTCCTTCTTTATTTGTTGAGCACTTTAATGTTACCTTTACAAACGGCAACATTGCACACTGCATGGAATATAATATTCAAAAAAGCTTTTAGCAACAAATTACTTCTATGAGTCCTTTCTTTTTGGTTAATCAAACCAGCGCCGTCGTACATGTTTGGTAGATTGAAAAGAAGCAGCTCTGTTCCCCAAACAAAAATGACTTTGACAGCATTTACCAAATTTACCTGTCTATTTTTTTTTCTTTTACTTTTGTCAATTGGTGAAATTTGTTCCTTGCCATTGCCGCCACTGCCTTGCATGGTTTGGGACTTGTGGAGCTCTGCATCAATGGATTTGCTTTTCAGTGTTTGGAATTTCAGCAGTGAAAGTTAATCAACACTGAACTGAACTTGGGTGACGCAGTGGCGCAGTAGATAGTGCTGTCTCCTGAAGGTCGCTGATTCGAGCCTCGGCTCAGCTGGCGTTTCTGTGTGGAGTTTGTATGTTCTCCACGTTTACGTGGGTTTCCTCCGGGTGCTCCGGTTTCCCCCACAGTCCAAAGACATGTGGTACAGGTGAATTGGGTAGGGTAAATTGTCCATAAAGTATGAGTGTGTGTGTGTGAATGTGTGGTTGGATGTTGCAACTGGAAGGTCATCCGCTGCATAAAAACATGCTGGATAAGTTGGTGGTTCATTCCGCTGTGGCGACCCCGGATTAATAAAGGGTCTAAGCCGACAAGAAAATGAATGAATGAATGAATGAATGAATGAATGAATGAATGAATGAATGAATGAATGAACTGAACTTCAACTCTGAAAACTAGAATGACGATTTAAATTTATTAGAACTTCTATGTTAAGCTGTTTTGACACAATCTACATTGTAAAAGCGCTATAGAAATAAAGATTAACTGAATTGAAAATGTTGATTTTATTTAGTAGATTCAAATTTTGTTTGCTGAATAGTAAACAATGACATCCATATAAGAAATTCCATACTAAAATGTTAAGCTGCTTTGACACAATTTGTATTGTAATAGCTCTATGGAAATAAAAATGATTTGAATTGTGAAAGCAGGTAAAGTGCCTCTTGGTGGAGTTTGGAGAATCTAGATTCTGTCAGTGTTTGGCCTGGAATTTCTGGATCAGCCTTCTCTACCTCCCCGAGCAAATTCTGTTCTGTGATTTTCCAGAGAACAATAAAGCATCTGGCTGTCGTAAAGTCTCTTTCTATGCGGCTGTTGTAACCGTTGTGCCTGGTAATTCCATCAAATTATCCATCAATCCTCTACTTGGAAAGAATACAGTGTATTGTTCCCATGTAGCAATTCAAGCACAACAAACTACAAAAACTAACTTTAAAAGTAATCATTGCTAAACCAAGCTGTGAGGAAACCACATATATCAGTTGCTCTTGCTTTTCTGAATGCATGCTAGACTAATGTGTGTGATTGTGTTTGTTTTGGTGGCTGTCCTTCTCACAGATTGACGCTACTGCAGGTGTATGTGAGGAACTAGTGCGACTCAAGCAGAAGGGTGATGTGATCACACTCGCGGTGCCCAGCAGGGGTGCGGAAGCCCAGCACTGGCAACATGCTTGTGACATGTGACGGCCCGGAGGGGGTCTTCACTGCACATACCTGTGCCAGGAACATGTGCCAGGCAGAGGATGGCAGGCAGCACAGACAATGCCAACCTGTCTTTCTTTGAACAAGGTGCAGCTCTGGAGGACAAAGATGAGAGCTGTTAGGAATAGGTAAAAATATAAATGTTAAGTCTTCATTTGAATATTTCTTAAAAGCAGACTAGTCTCTCTTTCTCTCTCTGTGTGTGTATTTACATTGGCTCTGTTTATTTACAGTTGTGAATTGCATTATGGGATGTTGATCTCTGCCTTGTCAACTTTAGATGTTAAAAATTTAACTCTACAGCTTAACAAAGTGGATTTTATTAACATTTTAGTAGTTTGAAGTAATTTAATGTGTAAGAAATAACATAGTAAGAAATAAGTCTGTAAAACAACTGAAATTGTACTGGCAGTTTATTACTACCATAATTTTCTGTACCGTAACATACAACACCAACCCAGACAATGCCACTTTAAATTACTAAAAATTTTAATACAAATCACTTTTTCAAACTTTTCAAGGTTAAAAGTTGTTGAAAGAAAGATTAATGTCCCATAATGCAATTCAAAAGCATGATAAATGGGGAAAAATAAAAAACATGAATCATAAAATATGGAAAATGCTAATTTACGGATATTTTTTACTGTATGCAGCAATTTAAATTGATTACCAGACAAGATAGAGAACCTGTTTTGTGTTTAAACATGTGCAAGACATTGCAGTGGAATAATATCTTTAAAAGTTTAGCAAAAGATGCTTTCTACCTGCATCAGCATGCGCACTTTTAGCTCTGATCATAGAAGTAGTTTACCCGTTTGTTTTTTTTACGTTTTTTTAAAATCTGTGGACTCCATGAACCACCTTCTACATGGCGAATCACATCATAACATTACTAAATTTGATGTGAAGCAAAGCATGATGCATCAGACTACATGACAAAAGTTCAAGCCTCAGGACCACACAGCTTTAGTGAAAGAAACAACTAAAATCTCATGTAGCAGCGCAAAGCTAAAAACAACAGTGAAATGTAAAACTTGAAAGTTGTAGGTTGTCTGAATAGAAACAATGGATTCCAGGTTTATTGCAAATATGCATTTATACAAATATTCAATTGTTTTTGAGCATAGAGAGATTGCAATATTCATGTTAAAAAGTTGGTGATGCTAAAGATTTTTGGTGCAAATAGTTTGATTTAGATTGGCTGATTTGTATACAACATCATGGGTAAATCTTTTTTTTTTTTTTTTTTTGCCGCCAAAAGACCATAAAACATTATTGTATTAAAGACACATTCAATTTGTGCAGACAGAGAAGCCTAAAAACAATCAATTATAAACCTGTTCTCTTATCTTTTATTTGTTACTGATAAATCTATATAAATCTATTTTCACATGGAGTAAATGAGTGGAGTTTTTACTTCCGATGCTTAAAATATGAAAAATTTCATGAATCAAACAATTTCAATATTCTTTTCAGGATTTCTACAACTTTTCTCATATTTGGTTCTTTTTAGTCAATCATGGCTCTTATAAGTTGGTTCTTAGTAAATCAAATGTATCAGTGACCATTGTAGTTTGATATCTGAAATCAACTTTACTAGTTGATTCTTTTTAGTGATTCAATCTGTAACCAGGGGTATGATACAGACAACAGGGGTGCGGATCCACGTGCAGGTTAATTAGAATCGTCAGGCAAGCAGTGGTCAATACAGGGGCAAACAGATGTATGAGGGCAATCCAGAGTCGAAGTCAAAATAACAGGCAGTTGGTCACAGGGCAGGCAGAAACAGGAGAAAACAAATAATTGAGACAAAGGATCAAAACACAGCAAAGACAGATAAAGGAAACCGCGTTGTAGTGTCACTTAAAACAGATAACAAGACTCAGCAATGAGGGTTTTAAAGTGAGCTGTAAATATGTGTGTGTAATCAGTACTTGAGCAGCCTCAGCTGTGTGTATGCAATCAGTCAGGATCTGGAACGTGTGTGAACAGAGTGCATGTTCATGAACTTGCGGATTTGTAGTTTGAACGAGTGTGAATGTTTTCCAGCGACCTCTGGTGGTCAGAGATCGCTGGTGATCATCACACAAACATACAGCTTGGCTGATGTAGTTTGATCCACAAAATAATTTATTTCAACTGCATTGAATGTTCCTATTGGGAATAAACCTAAAACGTTCAAAAAAAAAATTCAAAACAAAAAACACTGATGGCCTGCTTTTCAGCAATTCATTCTGATGATGAACACAACCTTGCACATCTTGCTCTAAAAAACTGCTAAATCTTTGACAAATAAAGGACACCATTTGTAATGGTCTGCTTTAGCTCGCCTTGAGTGAGAGAATGCTTCTGTTTTGTTTCTTTATACAACAAAACTACGTTTTTCAAGCTGCAGACATATTCTACAATGTAGCTTATGAATCACCCGTTTAATATAAAGAGCAGTATTGCTCTTGCAATTGGGTTTTGTCAGAGTGACATAAATGATACGGCAGGTGCAGTCTGCACTTGTGTCTGTAAGAGCCATTTTTCAGGCTTGTTTTAAAGTGGAGTTTGTCTGGGGAAAGGAAGGGGACATCAGAGAGTGTGGCCCTAGAGCACGTACCGTGTTCTCATTACTGCTAACAGCCTTGAGCCTGCCTTCCCATTACAGAGAATTACGTACAATTGTATCAACTATTGGTCACGCAAGACAGAGCAGGCCGTTCTCTTTCACTAGATCTCATGGGGGCTTTTTTTCCTCTGCTTGTTGTTTATGGATTTGTCCTAAACCTCAAAGGACAAATCAGACAGTCAAACTGGTACCTCTAGTACTGGTGACCTGCTGCACTTTCCAAGTGAAGGTTATAATGCCTGGAGAAAACTGCTGTCATGAATATTGATTCTATGCAGAATCTGTCATCTTTGCTCATGGGCACTCCATTCTGCTGCCATGTCGCTTTAAGCCAATCTTATGCACTGTGACTAATCACTCTGGATATCCAGGGAAATTACATTAAACCTTTACTGATTTTTCAGTATTGACAGTAAACACAATGTATTGAAGAGAAAGTTCACACAAAACTAAAAATGTTCAGCTTTAATCACCAAACATGCGAAGGAGCCAATGGAGCACAAACAAAGAATGCTGGAATGTGTTAATTTTTGGGGGGAGAATTGTCACTTTTAGCAATTTAATTACTTCATTTATTTGTTTATTTTTGCTTCACTACATATTATTATTATAATATTTTGTATTATTTTGCAACCTTTCAGAAAATCTTGAAACAACATTTAATAAATAATAAACTTGAATTATTCCTCATTGTTTTGGATCAAAATATGTCACTCGTTCTGGAGTCAAAAACTCTAATTCAGTCTGAGTCAGTCTTCCGTGACTATATTATTGTTTCAGCACTTTTGATCAGTTTAATCCATAAAAAGGTTCAATCCATACAAAAAAAAAAATAATTACATTTAATCTAGTGGTTCCCAAAGTGGGAGTCGGGACTCCCTGGGGATCACGGGACAATAACAGGTGGTCGCATGGTGATAAAAAAAAGGCAAATAAATGTTCAACCTATTTAATCAAACTATTTTAGAATTACCATATTTTACCACAACCCACAGAAGATAAAAATAGTAGTTTTTAATGGTAAAAAACAACAACATGCACATGAAAAGCCCTAAGCCATTAAATTATATATATATATATATATTTTTTTTTTTCATAGGTTTGGTGTGTTTACATTAGATTATCAGCACAGCAATAGCCTCAGCTGCTGCAGATTGATTTAACAGCACCAGGGCCTGTTTCAGTAAGGAGGTTCAAACAATTCAGAGTTTAAACTTGAACTCTGAGTTGATTTATTGAGAGATTAAAAACTCTGAATTTTCGGTTTCAGAATAGCTGATCTAATGTGGGTCAATTAGCTTTGAGTAGACTAACTCAGAGTTAAGCGCGCACACCGTGACTATAAAAAGGCATTATCAATGGAGCGCAGATAATACAAGTGACTATGGAAACATCTGAAAAAAAGAGATCACCATTTCTTTCTCCAGCTGAACTTGATGTGATCATGCAAAGTTATAGCAATTATGAGAGTATATATTTAAAAAGAAGCCACCATCAGTGAAACAGAGACAGTTAGCCTGGGAAAACAGCTGCTCAAGTTAATGCATCATTTTTTATTTAAATATTTATATATAATAAAATAAGTAATGTAATGTGTGACGTTCATACAATTTTTGTAAACTTTTATACACGTTTATCAGTTAGATTTAACAGTGCACTTGTGTGTTTTTTATTGATTAAGTGGTAGAGGTTGATATAACATTTAAAATGTAAGCAGTACTAAAAATAATTTTTAGAAAGAGAAATAATCTCATTAATCTAGTAACAGTACATGTCGAAGGTCAGTGAATTTAAGCTAATTATTTATTTAAAAAGGACAAGCCATTCTCGTACAATGGCAATATCTATGTTTCCATCTAAATATATTACATAAATTTGTGCAAAACTGGAATATTGCATTAAAGATGCGAATAAAGCAGGGTTTCCATCCGAGTCAAAGAGATCAAAATCGTCACTTCCTGATTTCCTAATACAAAAACAGTTAAGGCATTTTGGTATGACTAAAACAACATTTAAGACGTCTTACAGTGTGCTCCGCCTGCTGGTTTGTCCATTCACATACATTTTCATCATCATATGATGACCTTTTAACGTACATACTGTAATTTGTTCATTAAAAGTGTTTCTATCGTAGTTTATGTGCATATTTTCTATCGAGTAAAAGTTTATCCTACTCAGTTATGTGTGTGTTTTTATGCATATTTTTAAAAGTTATGTGCATCATGACGCTTCCATTAATCGCTTTTATGCACATATCTAAAATGAGCATTAAAATAGGTGGGTGGAAACATAAGGCTAAGGCAAGAAATACTGCTTCGTCTTTAAAAAAGGGGAGGAGACCGACAGAAACTCTGAGTTTAGAGAATAAAACCTGCTCCTGACCAGGTTAGGTTCACAGACTAAGTTACCTCATAGTTACCTCTCTTTCAGAAATAGGCTTGACTTACCCTGCTTTCTCCAGTTTAACAAATCTGCCTTTTTGAAACGGAAAACCCAGAGTTTCTCTCATTTCAGGGTTAAAATACTTTGAGTTTTCAATTAACCTCCTTTCTGAAACAGGCCCCAGGTTAGCATCAGGTTTGTATGTTTACTACAGGCAATACAATAGTTGCACTGTTATTTATAATAGCAAATTCCAAAAATCATATTGCCTGCATTAAACATGCACCCTGATGATCTGACAAGAAAAAGAAAACATTGCTGGAAAAAGTTGTTTTTCTTTAGAGCACTAAATTTTTTTCGGAGCTTAGTATGATTACAGTTGAACCACTGCAGTTACTCACACTCGCATTTATACATGATCATGCACCACAGCCAATTTGTTTACAATTTTGTTAATTTGACCTGTGGCGTCAACAAGGCATTTGCGCCCTCAAAGCTGCCGCTCACTGGACAGTTTCTTCTTTTCCTGATCCAAATTCTTTCCAAATCCCTGTAGATCAGCAGTATCTGAAATACTCCATCCCATCTGGCACTAACAACCATGCCACGTTCAAAATCACCTTTCTTCCCCTTTCTGATGCTCGGTTTGAACTGCAGCAGATCATCTTGACCGTGTTTTTGGCTGAATAGAAATTTACCTTAATGAACAGTTGGATAGGTGTACCTAATAAAGTGGCTGGTGAGTGTATATCCATGTCTTAGGACTGTGGGGTAAACTGGAGCATCAGAAGGAATGAACCGCTCAAGTGACATGGAGTATTATGACAGTGTTTTTGATTCCTTTTTTGGACTTTGAACTTCTTATGACCCTTGCTGTCAATAGAGGGTCAGAGGAAGAGGTCTCAGATTTCATATAAAATATCTTCATTTGTGTTCTGAAGATGTGTCTCAGGGGAATGGAATTGGATTGACCTTTTAATGAAGAGAAATATTATACCAGTGGTTTGTATTTGGACCATGCTTATGTTTTTTTTTTTTTTTTTTTTTTGTTACACTACATGCCTTTCCTCTTCACAATTCTTCCTTCAAACTTCTCCCCTTACCTTTAAACTAAAGTATCATCACCTTTTAAATCCCTGAGTTTCCTCCATCCAGTATCCTGTCTTCCAGTCATCCCTCTCTCCGGCAGGCTGCAGGTTGGGAATATGAATTAGCTGACTGGCAGTGGGCGTTCTGCTTGGCTGACAGCTGTCATGGGCACACGGGATGGAAGGAGAGAGACAGAGAGGGATGAGTCTGTCAGCTCTCCTCCTTCATTCTCTGGAGGCGTTTCACTCCTTTAAGCGTTTGTATAATGAAGAGCTTCCTCCTGCGGTTCCTCCCGTTTAACACAGTGCACTGGAGCAGGTACTGTGGGCCAGAGACTCCTGCTTTCCAACGGACCACATACTGGGACACTGTATTTCATCGGCAGCCAGGTGACTGTAAAGAAGAAGGGTAATTCCTCCAAATCGCTGTGTTTCTGTGGTGCTATCAACACATTACTCAGTTTGAAGTGAACATGTCAGCATTAACTCAAGCAGTGGTTTTGGTTTGTCGGGGCACTAAAGTATATTTTTTTCTGTGTCAGATGGAGGGAGCATTGGAGAATCTCTTGCTCTTAAACCGTTCATCCCAAATACTGTAGTTCATCTCAAAATCACAATTATGTCATTATAATTAATTTGTCACTAGGCCTTTTTTACACTGATCTAGACTGGAAAAAGCAAGGTGAAACACTGATGAATGGTGCTTTCACTGCAAATGTTTCTGTGCTATGGCACATTCTAGTCTTGCATGCCTCTTTGTACACCCAAATCTAATTGGATGCTGGGTAAAAATGTAACCGAAAAATGGGGCCCTATCATACACCCTGCCCAATAAGGCGCAAGGCTTATTTGACGCAATTTATTGCTATTTTCAGTCCAGAGCAGCAGTAATTTTCACGTTTTGCACCACGTTGTTTAAATAGCAAACCCATTTGTGCCACTTTGTAGACTCACGTGTGTGCTGGTCTAAATAGGAGGTGTGTTTAGGCACATTGTTGCATGTTGCAATTTTGAGGAACTGAAATATACTGCCCTTGACCAGCTTAGTCCAAGTCTAAAACGCTCACACATTGCTTAATACCACAGGATGTACATCAATGCACTCATATATTTGTGTATGAAAACAATTAAACAAAAAAATATTATTTGCTACATAAATATAAAAACCACTGCCTCCATGCCTTCTTGTCTGATTGCTTTTTTCAGTTGTTTTCAAGACAATTTGCATTTGTATGATGGTATTATTAGCAGTATTATTTATAATATGCATATTAATATTTGTTTTAATAAAAACAAGTTTAAATTTGTCCATCTGTCGGGTTTTTGAGATGTACGTATCACCATATGGGGCATAAGAATGGGACGTGTGTTTGGATATAACTCAGTTTTTGACCACACTTCATTGTTTTTGTTCATTTATTCATTTGCTAGAAATTAGCACTGAATTTAGAAATAGTTTTGAAACAAATCTTTGTTCAACAAATAAAATTAAATATGTAGGCTAATGGATGTATTCAGTAGAGTCGGTACAAACTGTTATTTTATCCACAAAAGTAATGGAGTACAGAGTAAAAGTAAAGTAAAGAGGTTGAATGGAGAAGGCTCATTCTTTATCCTCACGCTGCAGATGATCTGTTTGTCTATTTTCTCGCTAGTTGAAACGTTTAGTATTTCAAATAGAAAAATTTGCCATGTAAATAGAAAGTGCCCCGTGGCATGACGTAACTGACTCTTAAAGGGAATGGGAGATAAGACTCTGATTGGTTTAATGCAGGTTATGCTCAAAAACACCTAAAACTCATTAAGACAATAAGCACAACCCTGTTAGACCATGCACCAGGGTGCAGTGTATTGTTCCATTCTTAAAATAGCAAAAGTTGATTAAGCGGACACCCCTTAATGCATTTACGCCATGCACTTTAGACTTTGTGCCTAGATTGTTAAAATAGAGCCCTTTATTTGCACATTTATTGACTATCAACTTTTTTTTACAATTTATTTTAGGAGATACTTAAAGCACTTCTATGTTTTTGCACTGTTTTGGCATTAAACATGTGAGTCAATGATTCAATAATCTAATTTTAAAGATCTTAAATTCTTAAATCCCTTGCTTCATTTTGAAAAGAATCAATTGTTTTGAACAAATTGTTTGAACAAATGAGTCAGGCAGGTTTAATGTCATTTTAAACCAGAAAAGCCATCACAAAAAATACATTAATTATCTGTTTTTCAGGTCACACTTTATAATAAGTTTTCATTAGTTAATGTTAGTTAATATCCTTAATAGCATCAACTAATAATGAATAACACTTGTACAGCATTTATAGATGATATAGGTTAACGTTTATCAATCCATCATTAAAATCCAAATTCATGCTTGTTGGCATTAGTTCATGCACTGTGAATTAACATTTATTAACAATAAACAACTGCATTTTCTTTAAAATGCATTAACAAATACTGTTATAAATGCATTATTGATTGTTTGTTCATGTTAATAAGTACATTAACTAATACAACCTTAATGTAAAGTGTTACCACTTTTCATTATCAGAATGTCTCCAGCTTCTCCCTAAACCTGAACAAGCTTAGTCCTCCAATGTTCAGTGTTTTGTTATAATGGTTAATAACAAGGTAATGGTGAGCATACTAAGGTTAATTTGGCCTGCACAAGGGTACATTATTTTTTCAGACCCAGCCCTCAACCTAAAATGGTGTAAAATACCTGTGGCTTATCTCTTTTAGGGATTTTGTGTTGTACTGTGCAAAGTTTTTACTGTCGTTGCTTTTTATATTGGGCAGATTTATCATCGTTCTGTTTAGTACTTCACTGTTTTTTTTTTTTTAACTATTTAGTTTTAACTTTTTAACTGTTATCAGACATATATTTTCTTGAGTGAAATGTTTACTCATTATCTGTACCATTCTCTTTTTATAAAGCTTAAATAATACAAATATACACAGATCTTTTATAAATAAATAACAGCACAAACTAACACATTAGTTCCTGCTGGAATCAGCTAATTACAACCAAAAATTACACGTTGTTGTGGCATCTTGGAAAATGAATCAATTATTACTGTAAGTGATGACACATTAACATATTACAGTACATGGAAAATGGGTTTATGTCTAAAATGTTCAAACATACATCTATGTATTCATATCTATGATGCAAAGTAGTAAAAGATTAATTTTTCAAATCTATTTTCCTCAACTACCATTAAGATGAATGAGTATAGCTTTCCTCTTCAGGCCTCCTCGGGTCACACTTCATATATAAATGGCTATAAAAGACCCAAGGGACAGGTTGATGCTTCGGTTCAATTGGAATCTGAAATGGCTGTGGGAATTCTCGGCGAACATGCCCTGTGCGTATGGGGCATGAAAACTAATTAATCCAGATAGTCTGGTAAATGTCACAGACAGACATACGGTGGAACGGAGGCATCCACGGAGCCCCGTCCTCCTCATAATTTACCAAGGCCGCTGAGTAAGATGCTCCAGCTCTGCCCTGATGAGATAGAGACCATACATTTGATTCTTTTCCTCCACTTAATCTAAGCTAACCATCTGTGAAAGAGAGGAGATGTGGCACTCCAGCCAAATGGGCCGACTTTATAATCAGGAGGTCCTTCCAATTATTGCTTAATGTACCACAGTATTATAGCACGCGCCATTCTGTCCGGGCAGCTTTACATTTTCAGTTTCCCCAGCATCCATATTACTGTTACAGTGGGCAAGCTCACGGTCATCCTCATTAGCCGGCTGGTTGAGTCCCGGATGATAAAACCAGCGTAAAGAGCTCTGTGTAAAAATGGCTTCCTCTTTAAAACCCAGTGTAAATGGCGTTCGCTGTTCTGGGTGACTTCATCACACGACTTGCCATTGAGGGGAAATTTCAAAAGCTGACAAATCTGCAAACATAGAAAGTTGTGGGTTCATGTGAAGTGTCATTGAATGACTCCTTGCCCATTTTTTCTTGTAATGTATTAATATTAAAGTAGGCCCGGGTTGAGGGTTTGACTGTTTCTCAACTCTTCTTGCGTTATCCCTCTCTTCAACTGTCTTCATCTCTCCTTTCTTGTGACTCCAGTGTCTTTTAAGGAGCGCAGTCATGCAGGGATCCATTAGGCAAAACCAATTTCACACAGAGCCAATTTCATAAATATTGAAAGTGAGCCCACCCTCAGCCCTGCTTGAGTGGCTTTAGAGGGATATACAAAACCATCAACAACAGGCCCGGCTTTAGCAGCCCTCTCCACTCACGCATTTTATTAAGCTTCACTCAACAGATTACAAAAGCTCACCCCACAACAGCAAGATGCCAAGCTTAACAGATTGGCTGCTATATCCCAATTTCTCCACGCAGAGAAAGTTTTTCGCTTACCAGGACAACATTAGTTTATTGGGGTTAAAGGTGGTGTCAAGTAAACAAGGAAGCCTAAAATGATCTGCACCATTAAGCAAGAGTTGGCATTTTTAAGTGTAGCACAGTACTTTAAAATATTACCAACATGTTAGTTGGCCACAGTCCAAAGTTTCACTGTAGCATTATTTTTGATAACGAACTAATGCTGGGCAGAAAATAATTTACATGCTATTTAGATTAAATAATCAGATTCTAAAATGCATGTGGAATTAGATTACAATACATTAAAAGAAGTTAAAAACTTGGATTACATTTACTTTTTGGTTTACAAAGTTACAAATAATTCACTCAGTGGTAGCAAACTACATTGTCTCTGTTTTTTAATTGTTCAATTTTAAAGATAACTCTACTACAGTGGCTGGGAAGTGCAAAACAACGAAGCTCGAGACAAATTTACATTTTGGAAAAATTTTTACCTATCATAAGACACAATTATATAGGCAAAACACTTTTACCAGTCCTGAATAAATTTACAATGACAGATTCTTACGGAAAGGGAATGTACTCGCTCGTGCCTCGTAGGGTGTGAACACAGCATTAGAAAGTTAGCAATTTAGTTGTAAGTTCCTCTATTTAGTAGTATTTTCCCTTTCATTTTCCATTCATCGATACTTCATCTCATATTTTTCTCATCATCATATAATTGTCCTTTAATTTTTCTTATTACAACACACACACACACACAAACACACACACACACACACGCACACACACTTGTATTAGTATACTCTTTTATTTTACACGTAAATTGTATTAGGTTTCTTATTCAAGCATTGCTTCAGGTAACATTGACTTTACTCTGAATATTTAAAAAAAATAACATAATCAACAACATTTCCACTTCCCATTATGCTTTTCACAAGGCCAGAAATGTGTTACATTTTATATTTTGTTGCCAGATGAGAGTTTGAAATGCCTACTTTCATGTTTTGGCACAGCATAAGAAAACATGCATGGTATGTTAATTTTTTTAGAGGATTGCTTATAGTTGGGTTGAGACCTGCTAACAACAATTTTCTTTGCTATAATTAAAAAAAGTATGAGAGTGCAATGATTTCCAATAAAAAAACAATAAAACCAATAAAATCTTTGAGCTTTATTCGGTGTTGGGTACAGCCCTGCTCACACTGTGAGATTTCAGCCACAATTTTGTCATCTGAGACAAATTTGGGAAATTTTGGGAAAAAGATTCCTGAAATCCTATGCTAAAATCTGCGGTCTTTGATCATTGGTTCTGACATGTTCACTGACAGCCGTTTATTGCCCATTGCAATCTGATTTTTCCTCCAATGAAGTTCTGGCAGTGACAGACGATTTCAGAAACTTTCCTGCAGTGTCATGAGCATTAATTCAAGAACCAATAGTAGCTCCGAATTTGATGACGCAATCCATGCGACAATTCAAACGATTGCGGGGAAATGTCAAAACTGTGTGCAAAATTGCCGCTACAGAATGTTTACGTTTGCTGTAAGGAATCATTTCAGAACGCAGGATAGTGAAAGTGTCACAGGTGGATGACGTCAAACTCCGGGGACATTTTCCAACACAGGCTCATTCTGAAAACGTAGTCCCATGGACGTTTCTGGAGACCGTGAATTAACTAGCTGGAGGTACATATGACTGCAGTTCATTTTTTTTAAACAAACGCATACGGGGTGATATGATGCCGTTCCTGTTGATGCTTGCTGACTGACCGCTTACCTCCGTATAGAAAGCTTTCCCGCAGCAACCAGTTTGTCCAGTTAGCTTGTTGTATACGTCAGCGGACTTGAGGCGCAGAGAGGAGACAACCACGATGACCGGGTTCAAGTCCGGGGAAGAGCGGTTCCAAAAATCAGGTAAGACAAAAACAGAATCCAAAAAATAAAATGAACGAGTGAACAACAGGGTGAGAATGTGGTAAAATTTTAAAACGTGGTAAGAATCAGATGAGAGCTTTTCTTTTTCTGGACTTCTCTGACTTTTGTATACCGTCGGTTGGGTTAAGGGAAGTAAGCGGGTGGGCGGGTCAATCTGGAAAATTGTTTGGGTTTAGGGAAGGAGGAGGGTGGACAGCGGCCTCTGGTGGGTTGACGCGAGAACAGCGCAGGTGCAAATGGCACTCATGAAAGACATTTGAGATGCTAAAAAGCGCACACAGTGGCCTCTCCCTGATTTGCGAAAACAAATTTTGCAAAAATACATACCTACCGAAGACATATTTTGCGGTCTCCAGAAACGTCCACAGGACTATGTTTTCAGAATAAGCCTGGGTTGGCATTTTCTTTCGTGTTTGGCGCATCTTCATTGTTGTTCAGTCTGACTTTATTACAGCTGAGATCTAACAGTGTGTTATGGTAGCCATGTTTGTACAGTCTGACATGCCACAATTGTTTAGGATTGTAAAAAAAAATTGCACAGTGTGAGCCGACCTTTAGACTTTATTTGGATGGGCCTTATTGCACATTTTGTTGACTAAAAGTTGCATTGCAACTACTTTCCAATTAATTCTCATTTGATTATTAGTAGACAGTCTGCTTACTATTTGTTGATACTGCTTCTTCAACACATTTAACTGACCATCAGTAACTTTGCATGTACATGTCAACGTACACTAATCCTAACCCCCGCCTAACAGTCTACTTATATTCTAATGAGAATCAATTGGCATGTAGATGCAATGTAACGAAAATTCAACAAAATGTGTTAAAGGGACCATCAAAAGAAATTGATACCCAGTGTTGTTTAATATTGTACTGTAACAGCAGCAAAATCACCGTAAAAACATCATGAATATTTAAAATACTGCCCAGCTATGGTAGCAAATTAACATACAGTAGGTGCTCTATGGGACATTCAGTATATATGAACTCAGCCTGTCTTCCAATCCTATTCTACTCATCTACTGTCATGTGAAGGGAAGTAAACGCCATAAGGCCTATAAGTCAAATTGAATGAATCCACAGAACCTTTAGCTACACCATAAAGACTCACTTCAAGTGTTTCACATCACATTAAACCAATATTTGAAATGATATCTCCAATTAAGATGAAGTTCAGTGAGTGTTTGTTTTTCAAAACATGCAAGGGGAGGAAGCAGGGAGTCCAGAAAGAGAGGAAAAACACGACGCTGCAGAGAGAATTGGATGTGGGCTGATGTTTAACTAAAAGTCACAGAGGAGAAGTAATCAGCCTGCAAGCGTCTCGTTTCCCTCTCTCTGAAAATGTGTAGCAAAATAAAAACATGCAAATGAAGGCATTACTGTAAGCACGCTGGAGTTTGTAGAAAACATTTCATAACACGAGCAACATTGTGTATCACATCCATTCTTCTGTAATGGAGAAATGAGCAGAATAAGATGCATGTTAGAGAAACTCTGCATAATGAACACAGTGGATGTAATACACCAGTAGAGGCCCTGAGAGAGTGAGCTCTGATAGAAAGTGGCTGAAAGCTTAATGATAATGAAAAAATCTGAAAATGCAATGTCTTGTATTTCTGTGATATATTCCGATATCAATACAATTTCTTCAGATGGTTGAAATAAAAGATAATAATAATTTTAAAAAGACATGTTTGGAGAACATTTAATATTTTAATCAGTAAAATAAAACATACAAAAGCTTAAGTACACTGTAATAAAACGACTAAGGTATAAAAGACAGAAGTATAAAAGGAACAAACATACAATTCTAATCCAATAAGTATAATACTTGAAGAATTAGTGAAAATAAGTAATTAAATGAGATAAAAATAAATAAATATTCCCTAACTTGATTGAAAAAAAAGCTCTACATACATAAGTTTTAATGTATTTTTTTAAGTTTGAAATATATACTGTAGCAAGATTAAAAACCCATTAAGTTGCTGTCATCATGTATACATTTATACACTCACCAGCCACTTTATTAGGTTTACCTTACTAGTACCAGGTTGGACCCACTATTGCCTCCAGAACTGCCTTACTCTTTTGTGGCACAGATTCAACAAGGTACTGGAAATATTCCTCCGAGATTTTGGTCAATATTACCATGATAGCATGACGCAGTTGCTGCAGATTTGTCGGCTGCACATCCATGATGTAAATCTCCCGTTCCACCAAATCCCAAGGTGCTCTATTGGATTGAGCTCTGGTGACTGTAGAGGCCATTTGAGTACAATGAACTTATTGTCATGTTTAAGAAACCAGTCTGAGTTGATTCACACTTTATGACATGGTGCATTATTCTGCTGGAAGTAGCTATCAGAAGATGGGTACATAAAGGTCATAAAGGGATGCACATGGTCAGCAACAATACTTAGGTAGGCTGTGGTGTTGACACGATGCTCAATAGGCACTAATGGTGTGCCAAGAAAATATCCCCTACACCATTACACCACCACCACCAACCTGAACCATTGAAACAAGGCAGGACTGGTCCATGCTTTCATGTTGTTGATGCCAAATTCAGACCCTACCCTACCCTAGCATAGAGATGGTTGTGTGTGAAAATACATCAGCATTGCTGAATTACTCAGACCAGCCCATCTTGCAACTACACCCATGCCACATTCAAAGTCACTTAAATCACCTTTCTTCCCCATTTTAATGCACGGTTTGAACTGCAGCAGTTGTCTTGACCATGTCTACATGCCTAATTGCATTGAGTTGCAGCCCTGTGATTGGTTGATTAGAAATTTGCATTGACGAGCAGTTGAACAGGTGTACCTAATAAAGTGGCCAGTGAATGTAGTTTTCATTCACGTTTCTATTTGGATTTCTAATTTATATAGTTGTACCTTTAACAGTTACTATTGCATTTATAATGTTTAACGTAATATTTTATATACAATTTATATAAAATTGTCTTCATTTTATATAATCTTTTATGAAGACATTTTAATAATATGACTAATAGTAAAATAATTTTATTCCTGCTTAAATTAAACCATGCAGAATAGTTTATTAATTTTCATTGAGGCTACAATTTTTCTTCATGTTTTAATAGGTCATTTACATAAGCCAACCAATATGGGTTTCTACAATAAAATATTCATAACGCTTTACATATGGATTCCCTAATAGTCTTGAATACTTGATTACATCTTTTTGCGAAAGATATTGCAACTATGAAAAGAAAAAAAATAAATAATAAAGCTCTACCTTAATTTGAGAGAAATATTAAGAAAGCCATACAGCATAGGCTTGTATGTCTGGAGGCAGTGGAGTCTCTGGCACAGGGAAATGGCTCGTGTAGATGCTGGAGTTCAGATATTGATCATCTGCTCTGCTCTATTAGCTGGCACAGTTCATCACTGGCACAGTTGTAGGAAAAGAGCCTGCGGAGAGAAACAGGTGAGAGGACGAGCAGAGAAAAGTCTCCCTCTGCTCTTCGTGCTCACACTTTCACTCCCTGGAGAAACACAACAGCTACTCTGTCTGTAAACACAAAACAGAAACAGCAGTACATGCTCTCTACCTCCGTGCTTTCATCATCTGCAAAACAGACACAAAAAGTAGTTTAATTTAGAAAGGAATAATCTGTCGTCGTTTAATTATTTATCCCTTGTTTTTGTTTCAGCTTTTTTTTTTTTAAATAGGCATTTTTATTAGTTTTACAATTTCACAACAATTAACAAATAACATAACAACAATAAACAAACAAAAATAAATGAAATAATAATAATAATAATACAAAGAAAATAATTGTAATAAAAGAGGGGAAAACATTTTGTGCATCTTTTATTGGGCTTATTTTGTACTTTAGAGTAGGATATATTCTACAGGAGCTACACAGCCAGAGCAACTCCCCTCAGATTCAACACGCATGATCGCGTTCATCAACTAAGCGTTCTAAAGTATGGCTGTATTTCACGAAGATTCTGACACAACAACGCGAAGCATACACTTTCGTTGCGTTTAAGGAGGAAACATGGAGGGCTCATGCAGAAAGGCATTGGAATGCACTGTCTTTGACAGCTCGCAACTTCATCTGACAAATTTACATAAGACACCAATACTCAGATTTTAATATGATTAGGATAATACACTTAAGAGTCTACCATGTAAGCAGCAATTTTTGGCTACCTTAAAGGGCCACAGAGTCACGAAATGCGGAGGTTTTTCTTTCCGTTCGCCATGCGGTATGAAATTCCATTAAAACAGAAGTTGAAAGTTAAAAATGAAACACCCAAAATTGCAAAAATTTCTGGAGAGCCTGGTGATGCAACATTATTTGTTTTATACTGAAACTTGCCTTCAAAAAGTGCCTTCTTGGTCTTATCCACATTTCTTTGCATGTTCAACCCACGTCGACCACAACAGAAAAAAAAAACAAAAAAAAACATGCAACTGCGTTAATTGCGTTTTTTTTCACGCGTTAATTTTTTTAAAATTAATCGCATGCGTTAACGCACTAATTTTGACAGCTTATATATATATATATATATATATATATATATATATATATATATATATATATATATATATATATTAATTTTGTATTTTTTAAGTTATCTGCTTAAATGTACGACACAAGCTATTTGTTACCTCGCGGGATGCGGTAATAGGCTCATTTTACTTGCCCCACTGACACTGTTTTTTTTTTTTTTTAAGAAAAGTTGAAAACAAGTAAATATTTTATTTGATCTACAAATGTTTAAATATTTGGACTAGAAACCAGACAAAATAAGAAAAGCATTATTTGCATTGTGATCATTAAAATTCTGTACCTAAATACTGTGCTATTCAAACTGTAACATTGACTTATATTTAAGGAAAAACACATATGATGGTTCCCAGTTTGCAGCTTTCTTCAAAATATCGTATTTTGTTTTCAGTGGAAGAAAGAATCTCATAAAGGTTTGAAAGGGTTTTTCATTTTTGGGTTAATTAACGCTTTAATAGTGTGTGTACGGTGTGTGATTTGTACTGTTTATAATTACGGATATTTTTATTTCAAAGAGGTATGAGTTGACTTGAACATGCGAAGTAGTATGCATGTAAAACAAATGAAGCCTTATTGAAAAGTGTCAACACATTCTCAATCTGGAGGCGTCAAAATCTGTAGCTTGGTCAAGCACCTTCCGCATCAATAATCCAAAGCTTCCCCTAGGCATCCCTATATTGACACAACAGGAATTCAATAGCTTTCAATTGCTGGCCTCGGGTGTTAAGTCAACCCTTGTACTGCATAATTACCAATAGCTATATAGCTAATGTCAGTGTAGTTTTATAACCCTATAGGAACAATATTAACCTTTATATTCCGCTGATGAAAATATGTAAAAAAAAATGTATTAATTAAATACAAAAAAAAAACGCTAACACTTTATTTATTACCTAATGTTAATTTATGCTGTAGCTATAACATAAACTTACTTAAACATACACTTAATATACTTCATTGCATATGTACACATAGACATCGCCTTTTTAGAAAGGCCACTATATGCTATATAGGATAACTATGTTTGCCCTATACCCAACTCCTTTTTGGATTTTGTTTGTAAAGCAATTATGTCCACCTTTAGTAAAGCTGCTTTGAAATAATAATTATTGTGAAAAGTGCTATACAAATGAGGTTGAATTAAATTGATTAAACTAACAATAAACAATGTACTTGTTACCATATTTATTGTTTAGTCTGTTAGCATTAGTAGAGTTGCACAATACCTTTATTTATTTTGAATGCATACCATGGCTTTTTCACAATTCTGAATTGACAACTTAACAAAATGACAATTTGTTAGGCATTTGCTGCAATGTAATTTTTTTTTACAAATATACTACTATTTAATATATCTACTGTATATTAAAGCTCACTTTAAATGAATGGGAAACCCTTTTGTGTTAATGTTGATTCATGTATTTACTAACAGACATTTATTACAGCATTTATTCATCTTTGTTAATGTTATTTAATGGAAAAAAGTTGCTGTTCATGTTAACAAGAATGAATTTGATATTTGATAATGTATTAATGTTGAACTATAATTAATAAATGCTGTACAACTATTGTATCATTATCAGTTTATGTTAGTAAAAGCATTAACTAACTGGGAATTGTTAAATGAATGATTAAAAACTCACGCATAAAGACAAATACTGCAGTTAACTAGTGTTAAAACGTACATATTTTAGCTGAATCAAACGAACTTTTATAGTTATCTAACTTACATCAAACAAACTGACTAAAAACATTGTTAAATTTGAACAAACAATTTAGTTGAAACCTGATTACCTTATTAAAATAAGTTAAAGCAACATAAAAAAAATATTTATTTGTTGTCTTGTCATTATATTTTAGAGTGTACACTGTTAGACCTTACCGGGTTTTTTTACAGTAGAACACAGGCAACACTGTTGCCAGCCACTCACTGTAAAAGTTTGGTTACAGTAAGTAACTGGCAACGGTGTTGCCAGTTAATTACTGTAACTGAACCATTGCAGTGAGTGGCTGGCAACAGTGTTGCCAGTTATTTACTGTAACTGAACCATTACAGTGAGTGGCTGGCAACAGTGTTGCCAGTTAATTACTGTAATAGAGCAGCAGCGGTAACTAACTGGAAACTGTACAGTTACTGTATTGTAGTTTTACAAATCACAGCATTATACTGCATACACATTAATAGTATGTCATATATAGTTATTGTAGTGTTACTAAAATTAATCAGTATTCTTAGCTGTTATTTAAAAATAGAAGGGATAACATTTTTCAGACTAATTTATTTTATTGTTTTGGCACCAAACAAATAAATAACAGAAAAAGTATAACAAAATTAAGAAATCGGCAGATATAAATATTGTCTTGCATATTACATGTCTGCACAGTAAGGCTGTGGTCACATTAACGTTTGAGCATGCAAAATTCTGTCATACTGCACAGCGAAGTGGAATTAAACAAAGCGAGTAGTGGAATTAATTAGAGATTGAAAAAGCAAGCCAGAGATGTCATGATTTGATCTTTGATTGGTCTCAAGCAATCACATGATGTGATTTCGCATGTCAGCGTTCTCCAAGCTTAATCTTTCTAATGCAGCGAATTATGAAATTTGTCTCATGAGCTATCATTCCAGGTCAGCAGTACTCACATGAGTATGAATGGAAGTCTACAGGGAGAAAAGTGCAGTGTGACCGGAACTTTAAGCTGTAACTCTAATTAAACAAACCTGATCAAACTAATTAAGGCTTGTTAGAAATCTACAGGTAATGTTGAAGCAGGGTGGGTACTAAACTCTGCTGCGCTGCAGTTCTCCAGGAACTTGGAGTTTGACCCCCATAGTATATAGCAGGGGTGCTCAATCCTGTTCCTGGATATCTACCTTCCTGCAGATTTCAGTTGCTACCCATATCAAACACACCTGCCTGTAATTATCAAGTGGTGTTCAGGTCCTAATTAATTGGTTTAGGTGTGCTTAATATGGATAGCAACTGAAATTTGCAGGAAGGTAGATCAGCAAATGAACAGCAAAAAACACAACATAATTATTTTAAATTTTAAAGTTTTAAATAATTAAAAACTGTGTCAAATCTCAATAAAAAGTTTTAAATAATTATAAAAAATAAAAATAAAGTTGGCAACACCGAAAAACCTAAGGATACAATCTTTTATTGTTATAATTATCTCATGACAACAAACTTTTTTTATTGTTTCTAATATAAATTCATAGGTGGAAACGCAGCTCTGAAAAATACTTAGCAACAAACTCACAACCTGGGATCGGACAGTGGAGCTTTTGTGTGTGGATGGCTTTGTGTATCATGTTTTTGTGATTCCCTGTGATGATGTGCACGTTACCTTACTGAGATGATGGAATTTAATTTTGGCTTAGTTGCCAGAAAGATACATAAAACTGTTAGCATCTGTACATTATGGCAGTATGCAATATCCAATAAATACATATACTTAAACAAAAGTAATGTAAGAAGTTATATGAGGAGAGGCTAACTAGCTAACAATGTAGCTTTCAAGTACACAGTTCAAGATAACAACAATAAAACTTAAAACACAGCCTTATTTTAGAAACCTTCAAAAAACATTTGAACACATTTTACTTACTCATTGTAGATTCTTATTTAAAGCCTAATACATATCAGACTCTACATCTGAATTGATGGACAGAGAATAGAGTACACTCAGCAGTAAACAAATCAAACACCTGGCTCCCTTAAAGGGCCAGCATTTTCTGAAACATTTTCTAACACCTTTGTGTTTAGAATAAGACAGACAGCCTGTGGGAGTGTGTGGTGATGCCTAAATCGTTATTTTCTGCCTTTAAAATGCACGTCTTTATAAATAGCAACATAAACCATCAGAGAAGATGGGACAGTAATGGTTGAACAGTAATTTGTTATTTATTGTCAGTTACTTTATGTAATGAGTACATAAAGTAAATTACTGGAATTTATTCTTTGCACTACACAATTTCATACAAAGTCTACTCCTTTTATAGTAAAATAATATGTGTTAATAAATAATAAATGTTTCATTTTATTACAGCAAAACACTGGCCATTTTACAGTTATTTACTGCACAATCTACAGAGTAACAGTGCAGTTATACTAATTAAACACACCTGATCAAACTAAGTCTAAAGGTAGTGTGTTGAAGCAGGGCAGGAACTAAATTCTGCTGGGCTGCGGCCCTTCAGGAGTTCGACATCCCGTGTACCTAGCATATTTTCAAAGGAATTGCCTACATTTATCACAATCATGCACATATCATTGAATAAAAACAATAAAAATATAAAAACTTCATCCAAAGCAAATAAATAAATAAATAAATAATCTGATCCTCATGTTGTTCCAAACCTGTAGTAATAAAAAAAAAATAAAATAAATAACCTGATTAATACATTTATTTAGGAAAGTCTACTATATTGTAATGCCATTTTTACCTACTTCATTTGAAGTTTTCCAAACAAATTCATTGAGTCTCTGCAAAAATGTATATACGTGCTGTTTAAGATTTTTTTTTAAATAACACATTTTTACTAGTTATTTACCAAAATTGTAATATTCAGCTTAAAGTGCAATTTAAAAGCTTAACTATAGGCTAAACTAGGCAAATTAGATTAATTATAGAAAAGTAAACAAAGTTATAAAAATGATTGTGATAATTTGGTTGCTCTGTGTGAATATTTTTGCCTTTAAATGCATCTCGTCGATATCTTTACCTTTTAATTAGCTCTGTGATATTGACATTGGTTGACTCCTGATACTCAATGTTAAAAACATAATAGGAACCAAAGAAAGCACAGAGATGGCTGCAGAGAAATTTAGCTTATCACCAATGCATTGTCTCACTTTCTCTTCAATATTGACCATACACATACCAAAACTGAACAGAATATATATATATATATATATATATATATATATATATATATATATATATATATATATATATATATATATATATATATATATATATATATATAGAGCAACATAAAGCATCAGAGTACATGGGGTAATAATGGTTGAGCAGTAATTTACCATTTATTATCACAGAAACTATCTGTAATGGGTACATAAAGTAAATTACTGTAATTTATTCTTTGCACTACAAAATTTCATACAAATCCTGCTCCTTTTACAGTAAAATACTGTTTCCTTTTATTACAGCAAAACACTGGCTATTTTACAGTTATTTACTGAATAATCTACAGTAAGGGTTAACAGTGTAGTATACTTGTTACCAGTTTTTAAATATTAAATGTTACCAGAAGTAAGATTTTACATTGGAGTAAAGAATTAGTTCATTTAGATTTAGAATTACATACCTATATAATTACAATTTTTATTTTAAGGGAAGCTTTTTTTTTATTAAAATTGTATTTAATTATCATAGCACTTATTAAAATTTGTTAGTTCACCATGCATATACAGTTGAAGTCAAAATTATCAGCTCCCCTTTGATATATATATATATATATATATATATATATATATATATATATATATATATATATATATATATATATATATATATATATATATATATATATATATTTTTTTTTTTTTAATTATTATTTTTTTCTGTTTTAGATATTTCTTAAATGATGTTTAACAGATAACAGATGTCTGATAATGTTTTTTTCTTCTGGAGAAAGTCTTATTAGTTTTATTTCAGCTAGAATAAAAGCAATTTAAATTATTTTAAAACCCATTTTTAGGGTCAAAATGATTAGCTCCTTTAAGCTATATTTAATTTCAATAGTCTACAGAACAAACCGTTGTTATACAATAACTTGCCTAATTACCCTAACCTGCCTAGTTTACCTAATTACCCTAGTTAAGCCTTTTAATGTCACTTTAAGCGGTATAGAAGTGTCTTGAAAAATATCTAGTAAAATATTATTTACTGTCATCATGGCAAAGATAAAATAAATCAGTTATTAGAATCGAGTTATTAAAACTTTTATGTTTTAGAACATCTTCTCTCTGTTAAACTGAAATTGGGGAAAAAATAAACAGGGGGGCTAATAATTCAGTGGGCTATTAATTTTGACCTCAACTGTATGTAAAGTTTATGTAAAGTAATTTCAAGAGGAGCATGTGATATAATCGACTACTGCTAGTCCTTATTGCTAATCATTAGCTAGCCTATCTGATTATTCCCTCCTACTTCCCCCCTATCCTTCCCTTCTCCTCAACTCTAAGATCGGGCGACACAGCGGCTCAGTTGCTGGCGCTGCTGCCCTGCCGCAGGTGAGCCAAACGTTCAAGTTCTAATTGAGCCAGTCTGCACTCTCTGCCCGGAGTTGCAAGTTGTCCCCATGCTCGCGTGGGTTTTATACTCCGGTCTAAAAATATGTACATAAGCGAATTGTAATAACAGTCACAGGCACTTAACAAATACTAAATTGATTCTTATAGAACTGCCATATTAACCAAAATATAGGTTAAAAAACAAACTGTGGGGCTCTCAAGATATGCCTGATGAGCTCAGGGTTCTCTCCCAGGACAGCATGCCAAACCTGCTATCATATTCAAGCATTATCTAAGTGTGAACTTTTGAAGCACTGTAAATGTGATTTATCTTTAATGACTTTAAAGTGAGTAAACCTGTTGACTTAAAAGTGACAAGCTGTCTTTACTTAAACATGAGTAAACCCATTGTAACTGTTTAAGTTAACTTAATTTGTTATATATTTTCACATCGTTACTTAATAATTGTGGAGAGGTGAGCATGATCGAACACCCAATGAAGGGGGAGAGCATGCACTGAGCCCGGCGGCTAATGAGCAGGTCAATCAGAAATATTAAATAACACCTGTCTTTCTAGTGATTGGGCCGGAGAGACTCCCTTCTTAAGGAGAACGGGAGGAGCAGTCGGGAGAAGAGGACACCGACAAACACACACACACACATACTGCTACACTTGTTGTGGCATTTAAAAAAAATTGTTTTTTTTTAAATAGTATGATAAAAATAGTATGTTTTGCTTACCTGTCCCGCTGACCCTCGCTTCTTCTTCCCACAACAACGAACTTTACTACAATAATTTTATAGCAATTGATTTACTCACTTTAATTAAACTTACCTAATCGCTTTAAAAGCAAATTTACTCACTTTTTAAAAGAAACCTATTATCGTATAAAGAGTTTAAACTTTGTGCAACAATCTGTGAATATTACCAGCTGCTAATTGTAAAAACTTATTAATATTATTGTTTTTATAATCAGCAGAAACAATTTGACATTCTCCCTTTGTATGTATCGTCAGAGGAGGAAAGCCTTGAGTGACAATCTCTCTCTCATTAGCATAGTTTATAAACCTGCCGATATGCTGACACACAGGCATTTGTAGCTCCGCCCTCTTGTGAAAAAGACCACATTCTTATTTGAATTTAGCGACGGTCACCAAAATGCCACAATTTTTATTAAAGCCTAAAAGGGGCAGTTCAAATAAAGTTGTAAAACATTATTTGTGGGGTATTTCAAGCTGAACCTTCACATACACACTGCATCTATTATGCACCAGTTTACATCTTTTAATAGATCCCCTTTAAGAAAAGTCAACTAATCTCTTTTTACACAGTGGTTTAACACCCTATGCATCGTTAATAGCATATACTGAATTTATCCACTACCGGCGATGTTTTTAATCCAAACAGGAAGTCTGTTTTCTCTTCAAGATCCTGTGCATTGTTGAAAACTATAAGCGCAAATGTGAGCTTAGCCACGCTGCTGATGGAATACTAATCACTTCTCTTTTAATCATGTCTAATTATTCATATTTTAATAAAACAAGGGATGTAATACTACAGGCAGTTTGTTAAAAGAATGCAAAATGGCTCATTTTGGCTTTTTTTCATGAGTCTTCACAGAAAATATGAGAGGGAAATTGTTGAGTAACATTTCTGGTTTTCTGAGACAAGGTGTGACTAATTAGGGTTTTAAATTCTTCAGAAGAGACTGTAATTTTGAGCAGTCATTTGAGATAAGAGCGCAGAGAGAATAAGAAGTGAATTAGAAAGCGGACAGGAATGAAACCAAGCTGTGAGCGCCATTCATTTACAATAAGAGCTTTGTGTTTGTGTGGCTCTACAGTGATTTAAAGACGCTCACATACAGCTGTCTCTGGCTTGTTTGTCTACATCAGTATCTATTGTGGGTTATATTGCACAGGATAAAATGCTTGACGTTCTCTTTCAAGACTGATTGCTCCTATTTATGATAATATGAACAGCACGTTATTCATCTGAAACACTTTGAAGGGTAAAGTGGTCATATTAAATTCAGATTCAGTTCTTACTTTGAGCAGTTGATCAGATTTTAAACTGATTAGTTGATCTGATTATAAATGCATTTGATAAACTGTAGATGGATACGTACTGTATCAAATACAAAAATAATAATAATGAATGAAGCAACCACTAAAAGGATTAAAAAAATTAAAACCTTTCCAACTCAATATTAAATGATTTCTGTCCATTTTACAATGTTTTACAGTGACTGTGAATCTAGATTGAAGAAAAGGCTGTGGAAAGTTTTGCTCCAAGTATGACAGTGGCTCCTGAGTAAGCATGATGTTGCGTTATTACATAACATAAAAATATATAACATGTTTTTCCTCACATCATGTTACATTATTGACTACATGTTGGACCACTGTTCACACTACTAATTGTTATATGTGCCACACACATTTTAGAACAGGGATTCACAACCAGTAGGCCTCAGCGATCCTACAGGTGGGCTGTGAGAATTAAAATAACTCTCAATATTATACTACAGTTTTATTAATAAGCTATATTAAAATGATCGAATCGCCTGTTCTCTGAATGATTACTTCAAACTCGGCACAAAAACAGCCTCATGATTGCATCTGCAACTACACATCAGTTTGTTCATTCACAAACTTTGCGTGAAGTGAAAATGAAAGTCTCTCTTTGTGTATTTTTGTATAAACTACTCAATACATTCACATAGTTGTAAAATTATTGTCCTATGAGTGTTTTATAGCGGATGCATACAAGCGAATCTAGTGAGTCTCAATGGTGTTTCTGCCATACAATGTAAAATAAATCTGCATATAAGCTTCAGATGCGCTCTGGCGGAGCTGTTCGTGTCAGCGATCTCCCAATAATATCCAGCTGCAAACTCTGTAAATACTTACTGTATTTTACATTTGTCTGTATATGTTTGATATATTTAATAGTAGATATTCAGTCAGTCCAGTTTAAAGCAGAAACTGGTCTTCCAATCAGCAACCAGCAATCTCCCTGTTGACCTGTAGTTCTCTTGAACATAGCTATAAGAAAAACCAAAAAGAAAACGAATGCTATTATTATTTATTTATTTACTTATTTGTTAATAAATAAAAGTTTAAATGAGCATTTCATAATAACATTTTAGAGAAAATGTCATACAGGTGGGCCTACAAAAATTGGTCAGAGAAATAAGTGGGCCCCCGAAGTGAAAAAGGTTATGAACCACAGCAAAAAACAGGCCTAAGAATAATATAATATAATATAATATAATATAATATAATATAATACAATATAATATAATATAATATAATATAATATAATATAATATAATATAATATAATATAATATAATATAATATAATATAATATAATATAGGTGACGTGGTGGCTCAGTAGGTAGTGCTGTCGCCTCACAGCAAGAAAGTCACTGGTTTGAGCCTCGGCTGGGTCAGTTGGCGTTTCTGTGTGGAGTTTGCATGTTCTCTCCGTGTTCACGTGGGTTTCCTCCGGGTGCTCCGATTTCCCCCACAAGTCCAAAGACATGGTACAGGTCAATTAGGTATGCTAAAATTGACTGTAGTGTATGAGTGTGAGAAGTGTGTATGGGTTTCCCTGTGGTGGGTTGCAGCTGGAAGGAAGGTTCATTCTGCTGTGGTGACCCCAGATTAATAAAGAGACTAAGCCAAAAAGAAAATGAATAAATTAGTAATATAATATAACATAATGATACAGTTTGAAAATCTAAACTGAAATACTGGAGTAGGATATTTTTTGAAATTACATTTCATGTTTCAACATTTAGGATTGTAGTATTTTTTTAAGACAATGCCACAAAGAATAATGAAAAACAAAAAATAGAATAATAAAGGGTAGTAAAAAAAACTACTGGAAAAAAAATTGTGTAGCTTTTACTGAACATTGTTTAAAAAATCAGCCAAAAATAAATGTTTTTATATTTTTATTATAACAATTTTAATTTTATTATCATTTATAACATTTATATATCAAAAGGTATAGGGGAAAGAAAAAAGAAGAGAGAAAAAAACGGTTATTGCAGATTTAGCCCATGCAAGCGAATGAATGACCTGAGGGCTTTTTTCAAAGCAATGTCAACCATCATGGCACTATCATGAGATGAACACGCAAAGCATAATGTGTCTTTTCCCTAAAGAAATTTGACATCTCTCTCGTTCCGAATCCAGGAACATAATGGCTGATAAATCAGAAGGCCATCATTTTCTCAGTTAACCTCAGTTGAAGCACAAAGCTCACAGGCGGCCCGCGCTGCGCCTCAGTCCTGCCCCATGGATAATTCATTAGCACAGCATGAGAAACCAATGTCAATTAACAGGCCATTTTTCCCTTTCTTCAGCCCACAGCAGGCCTCCTTCAGCCCAGAAAGGTGCCGTGCATTATTTAGTATGGCTGAGTAGGGCTGGACAATATCTTACCATTTACGATATGGGTAAAAAATCTCCCCACAATAAGAATTAGTCCTCCTGTGAAATTAATGATAAAGTCTACAATCTGCAATCCGCTATATGGAAGTGGTTTGATCAGTGTGACAACAAAACTGGTTTGTGCAATGAATAAATGTACATGCACTTGTGCAATACAGATTTGTATGTTTGTAAACAGATAATTAACATACTTGTAACGAAATCACTTTTCCTATCTTGTACATTATCCTGTTTTTTGGGAGTATGCTATTGTATGTTGTTTTTATTTTGCGCTGTCTGGAGGCAGCACCTAAGCTATTCACTCATCATAGCACATGTGCTGCTGATGATGTGACAATAAAAGTGATTTGATTTTGATTTGACATACAGTTACTGACATACTTATACTCCACTGCAAAAATACAGTATTTAGAAAGTATTTCTTTTTTGGCAGTTGTTATCGTCTTGTTTTCTAGTCCAAACATCTAAGAATTCTTAAATCAAGAAGCATTTTCTAAACAAATAAAGATAAAGTGTCTTGTTTTTAGAAATAACACGTAAAATTAAGTGAGTTTTTTCTTAAAACAAGCAAAAAAATCTTCTTTTCGCTTTGACATAAGATGATTAGCTTACCCATTGACAGATTGTTTTGCTTTTGTCCAATTCCACTTCCTTTCAGTAAATAGTAGCAACAATTCAGTCAATAATTGAAGTGGATTAAAGTTGTCCTAAAATGATTAAACAACACCTATTCTTGACTTTCGATCCTTTTCAAATGTTGGCTACTATATTGTTACTTTTTTTTTTTACCTTTTTTTTTTTGTTTTCTTAAAACAAATTTAGACCGGTTTCTGTAAAGCATTTTATAAACAATGCCCCAGGACTTGATATGCACGAGGTGTGTAGTTTTTTTTTACAAGATAACATGCAGGCATGCATAATACAGCATTTTTAGTTTAGTCTACAAAGATTTTGTCTTTTTTCTAGTTTAAATATCTAAAAATAATTATATGATTTTTTATAAATTAAAAACTATTACATTTAATAATGTCTTTTAAATCTCTTGAAAAGCTAAAAATAAAAAAAAAAGTCTTGCTTTAAGAAATATTATGGCAAAATCAAGTGAGTTTTTCCAAAAATTAGCAAAATAATATATATTTTTTTTTTGTTTTGACATGAGATTGGCAGATTATTTTGCTTGTTTAAAAAAAAAAAAAAAAACTCTAATTTTGGCATTTTATTTCTGAAAACAAGACGAAAAATATTATTGTCTTCATAATGCTTTTTGATTTAAGAGTATTTAGATATTTGGACTAGAAACAAGACAAAAAGAATCACAATGCAGCGGTGAATTGGGAAGGTTTTGATACATTGGGCCATGCCTGGCGCAATAAGGTGCAAGATGGCGTGATTTGTTGCTATTTTAAGAACAGCGCAACTGTCATGTTCAGATTGTTTGCCACATTGTTTAAATAGTAACTCCATTTGCACTACTTTGTGGACTCATAGGTGTGCTGGTCTATAAAGGAGGTGTGTTAGGGTGCATTGTTGGCATGTTGCTTTTTTAAAAAACTGAAACATACTGCACCATTGATCAACTAAACCCTGGTCCAAAGTCCAGTGCAGTATGTACTAGTTATTTGCCTATGGGGGTCCCAATGCTTACACATTGCCTAATACACATAGAATGTACAACAATACACAAATATCTTTAAATATGAAAAATTAAAGGCCACCTCAGGGGGCTTTTTCAGATTATTCATGACAATTTGCAATTGTATAATGTTGTTATTGCTATTAGTATTATTATTATTAGTAGTAGTAGTTAGTAGTAGTAGTAGTTGTAGTAGTAGTAGTATTTATTATAATCTTTTTTTCAGAAATAATTCTCACTTAATTTTGTTTTAAATTATTTAAATTATGAGTTTTCCCTTAAAACAATAAAAATTATCTTGTCTTCGCTTTGATATAAGATAATTAGCTTACCCCATTGACAGATTATTTTGTTTGTCCAAATTCACTTCCTTTCAGTAAACAATAGCCAACATTTGAAGTAGATTAAAGTTGTTTAAATTAAAGTTGTTTATAATTAAAGTTTATAAAAAAAAACAACTCCCATTCTTAATTCTTCAGGATAATTTTGTAAAAAGTATAATTAAGTTGCATTATAAATATACTTATTTCTTAAAAAAACAAACACAAAAACAAAAACAGGGAGGCTTAAAAAACATTAAAAAAGATGTTTGATTAGTCTGTACTACTGTGATCAATATCTGGAGTTTATTTAAAGCTTGGCATTGGTATGAATATTTCATCTTGTGTGTTCATTCACTCACCTTCGGCTTAGTCCCTGTTTTATCAGGGCTCGCTACAGCAAAATGAAATGCAATTTACTCTGGCATTGTTTTACCTCACAAGATCCGATATTTGGCTTAAAAATATTTTTTTCCTTTATAAAAATGAATTATCGTCACTGATTTTGTTATTACTGTAAATAGTATAAAATGTTGTGATATAGTTTTAGGTCTGCACAGGGACAGAGACTCCTAGCTGCCTGAGATCCACAGAGGCGGCTGAAGGTTAGATCACCATCATCACCACATTCTCCTTAATGAGCTTCAGCTCAATTTGCTCCCACCTGTGGTGAGGCGGTAAGGGGGGCATCACGAGCTTCACTCATCCGTACTGAAGGAGGCAAAAAAAGAGAGATGCAATTATAGTAATTTCACTTGCTTTTTTTTTCCTTTCAGTCTTTTCTCAAGCAGTGCTAAACCACTGATTTCAGGCTGTTGCACCTCGGAAAGCTGAGAACACAAAACACAACATCCCTTAAATTGAACATTGTATTTTAAGTTTTGTTCAATTTTGTCGAGTCTTATTTTGTTTATTGGCTTGGTCATAGGAGACATAAATGTTCTAAAAGGCTCTCTTCACCTAAGTGTTTATTACATAAAGCAGTGTAGATATAAAGATCACTCAAAGGGCTAGTTCACCCAAAAACTTAACATTTACTCATTATTAATAACTATTTAGAAGGTAATGTGTCTCAGTGGCTAGTACTGTCACCTAAGAGCAAGAATGTTGCTGGTTCGAGTCCCAGTTGGGCCCTTTGTCATTTCTGTGTGGAGTTTGCATGTTCTCCCAGTGCTTGAACTGTGGGGAAAACCGGAGCACCTGGAGAAAACCCACGCAGGGGCATGTGCTGTATAAGTGAATTGAAAAAACTAAATTGTTAATATTGTATGAGTATGTGTGTGTGTGTGTCTGTGTGTGTGTGAGAGTGTGTATGGGTGTTTCCCAATTCTAGGTTGCAGCTGGAAGGGCATCTGCTGCACGAAACAAGCTGGAATAGTTGGCAGTTCATTCCGCTGTGACCTCTGAAAAAGGAACTAAGCCGAATGAAAGTGAATGAATAATCACTATTTATTTCCAAACCTTTATGAGTTTTTTTTTTTTTTTTTTTGCTGAAAGCCTCTAACCATTTATTTCCTTAAAGGAGAAACTAAAACTATGAAAGTTTGTGGTTACAGGTTTCAGCCTTCTTCGAAATATCCTCTTTTGTGCTCAACAGAAAAAAGAAACTTTTGCATTTCGCATTTGAATATTGGCATGTGCTCCTTTATATGGTAATGTTATTAATTAAGGGGCGTTTACAAGTTGGAGATTTGACAGCAGTCAGCTGCGCACAATTTTTAAATGATTTGCTATTAATAGATGCCACATCTGAAGAGGCATTTGCAGAGGTTTACATTCATTCTGAATTGATTCTTTTGTAAAATAGCTTAGAACAAATTTAGACTGGTTTCTGTGCAACATTTTATAAACAAAGCCCCAGAACTTAATATGCGCAAGATGTGTGATGTTTTTTTTTCTTCTTTTTTTTTACTGGCACGACAGCAGTTTTAGTTTAGTTTATATCAATGGTCTTAAACTCAATTCCTGGAGAGCCGCAACTATGCATAGTTTAGCTCCAACCACCTCCAACTCACCCCTGCTTAGGAAGCTGTTTCTTAATATGCATTCTTCAGCGATCTTGCATCCTTGTGTTTTCTTGTAACATCATCATCACCTGCAGTGTTTAGTTTCAAAACTCAAGACCGCAAGAACAGAGGACGCATAAAAAAGTTCCTGGATGTATACTTAATATTAAGGATGCACCGATGCAGACTTGAGCACCGAACTCACTTTAGACAACTGCCAACTGAGCCGAGGTTCGAACCAGCGACCCAGAGACCTTCTTGCTGTGAGGCGACAGCACTACCTACTGCGCCACTGCCTCGCCCAGGCCTTTATCAGTAGTATATATTGTGAAAAGGGGAACAACAATAAATCATCGTATGAATGCTGTAATAATTAAATAGTTTTCTGTTAAAAAACATGTAAAGGTCATGTGACCATCAGGAAGAATGCAGCATCTCATTCCACCACAGGTCACGGTCTGTGTTTGTACTCTGCGTTCTTGGAATTGAAAAACAACCATAGGGCCCTATCATACACCCGGCGCAAGGTGGGACGCAATTATTGTTTGCTAGTTTCAGCTCGACGCAAGAGTCGTTTTGACGTTTTGCACCACGCTGTTTAAATAGCAAATGCATTTGCACTCGTATGTGCGTCCATAGGCGTTCTGGTCTAAAAAAGGAGGCGTGTTGAGGTGCATTGCTGGCGCGTAGCTATTTTGAGGAACTAAAAAGAGACTGTTCAATAGACAAGCTGAGAGCAGGTCTAGTCCAGCTCGTTAGTTGTGCGCTTAAACATTGCGTAATACAAACAGGATGTACAGCAATACACAAATATAAAATTACAAATAAAAACGAATTAAAGGATTAAAATATTACAAAAAAGATAATTTTTTACATAAATATAAAGCCACTACTTTCATGCCTTCTTTATCTCGAGGGGCTTTTTCAGTTTATTTATGACAGCTTGCTTTTGTATAATGTTATGATAAGTAGCAGTATTATTATGCATATTTACATTTACATTTAGTCATTTAGCAGACTATTAGTTTTATTAAAAAACAAGCTTAAATTTGCCCACCTGTCAGGATTTCGACCATATAGCAATAACTCACACTTCGTTATCATTGTTCATTTATTCGTTTGCTGGAAATTAGAGCTGAATTTAGAAATAGTTTTGAAACTTTTCTTTGCGCTTAACAAACTAAATTATTTAGGTAAGCTGATGGATGTCTGTGCAAACAACAAGTTTTCTTATCCATGGAAGAGAGTAAAACTGAAAGTAAATAATGAGGAGACTCATTCTCGCGCTGCAGATGCTCTGTTTTCTTGCTAGTGAAGCGCTCATTTTTTCCACTTACAAAGTCAGCCATGTAAAGAGCGAATGCACTATGGCATGATGCAACTGACTCTTAAAGGGAATGGGCAGCCTGATCTCATGAGAAAACATAGGTATTTTACGTTTTGCCAGTTTAGTGGGTAATTGTTGAGTTCAGAGTTCAGTCGTACGAAATGGTACGATTTTAAAAAGGAGGCGTGGCACCTGACCCCACCCCTAACCCCAACCGTCATTGGGGGATAAGCAAATCGTACTAAATTGTACGAATTAGATCGTACGAATTCATACGAATTAGCCACTAAATGAAAAAGTTACGAATTGCTGTGAGATTGTGTTGGAATGGGAGATGAGACTCTGATTGGTTTATTCTCAAAACACACCTATAAATCATCAAGAGAATAAGCTCAACCCTGCTAGACCATGCGCTGCGGTGCAAATCAATTTTTTCCGTCGTTAAAATTGCAAAAGTGGCAGATTATTTTGCTTGTTTTAAGGAAAAACTCACTTTATTTTGTCATTATTTTTTTAAAACAAGGAATATGCTTTCCTTGTCTAGAAAATGCTTCTTGATTTAAGAATTTTTAGAAATCTGGACTAGAAACAAGATAAAAAATCATATTTTTTGCAATGGTCATTGTGGATTTATTTTATTTTATTTATTTATTTATTTTTGATAATATTGTCATCTGTACATTTTTTTTTGTAATAAAGAATTTTTTTAAAGAATGTTTTGTACACTGTAATTATGTAACTTTACCCTGCTCCTTTTTTCACCCAAGAGATAAAATTATTATGGTTTTATTTAAAATAATCTATAAAGTATAATAAATCTCCACGCAGCTGGGCTTGAATTTCATCCACTGTCAGGTCTTGTGTACTTAATGCAAATATATTTTAATTTGTTTTGCTCACACACAAACACACACATATAATATATAAAAAATAATAGCCTGCCAAGATAATAGAAAGAGAAAAAAATGAAACGAAACTATGAATTAATGAATACAAAGTGACATGACTTCAATAGAAATATTTGAGTTACATGGCCCATCTATGATCCAAATTACCTTAAGCGGGGCAAATTCCACAGAATGTCAAATAGAGATTAAATATATTTATATATCCTTCTTGCCTCTGGCATATGCAGATGAATGACATCGCAATCTCCATCCTGAGGCACCGTCTACATCTCCATAAGCACCTAGACCACATTTAATCACACACACACACACATACAGTATATAGCCAACAGAGCCCGTCTCTTATTAATCTCAGGCTTCTCATAGCAATATCTTGAGGCTGTACTGATAGCCATACTAGCACATTTTACACAACATCTTTCATTCCTTCTGAGACTTGTCTCGATTGTCGAAATGCACTCTCCATCTCATTAAACAACTTTTAACTTAGACGTGAACCACAGTACAGTGGGATCAACAACAATCTAATATCATTCTAATCAATGCCGCACTTCTTTTTCAAAATATAATACACAACCGGGGCCTCTGAGGGTTACAAGCAACTCTGATCCTATTCCCTTAAAAGTAACAGTGCTCTCCTGATGGCCTCGTGTAGTTTTCTTATACAGTAATCTCCACCCTATCAAATTTCAACATTTAATTTTGCCAGCTAAATTCAATCAGACGTTCAGCCTTGTGTGACTAGCTAATCATGACCCCTGGAAGCTCGGCATACAGAGCTCTAATCTCGGAGGTCCTCGCTGAAGAATCAGTGCTAAAACTCATTCATGTATAATTAAAAGTTCTCCCCGCAAAACCGAATCTCAAGGCAAGCCGGGATCCTCTGAGAGGCTTGGCGTGGTGGAAAAAAACATCACACGCTGCCGTAATGTGTCGCGGTAATTATGTTCGGCGGCTTTTCTCTCCTCTATCGCTTTTCATTTTGGAGTGGTAATAATATGAAGAGGGTTAAGGATCCATTTTGACACTGTTGTCAGCAACGATGTGCCAAGTGCCCCTCAGGGTCTGCAAGTCATTACTCTGTACACCCGTTCTGAGACGCTTTAGCTGCTGAACAACAGCCAGAGGCCATATAACATTTATGTGAGTGAAAGCTCGTCTTATTTGTTGCATATGGCCGTCTTCCACTGTATTGTTCCATTGCTTTTTTGAACTA
This sequence comes from Danio rerio, assembly GCF_052040795.2. NCBI lineage: Eukaryota > Metazoa > Chordata > Actinopteri > Cypriniformes > Danionidae > Danio > Danio rerio. The sequence continues at coordinate 41,002,328 of NC_141029.1, read as the reverse complement.
CTGTGTGTTTAATGATTCTGCAAATCTGTATTCTGATCATAATGTTTATTTATGAGTACAATTGGCCAATGTGGTATATACACTTACTGGCCACTTAATTAGGTACACCTGTCCAACTGCTCGTTAACGCAAATTTCTAAACAGCCGTGCAATGTCATAGAGCTCGAATCATCTCAGACTGGTTTCTTGAACATGACAATGAGTTCACTGTATTTAAATGGCCTCCACAGTCACCAGAACTCAATCCAATAGAGCACCTTTGGGATGTGGTGGAACCGGAGATTCACATCATGGATGTCTATCATGTCAATATGGACCAAAATCTCTAATAAATTGTCCTGTATCTTGTTGAATCTATGCCACGAATGATAAAGACAGTTCTGAAGGCAACCTGGTACTAGTACTAGTAAGATGTACCTAAAGTGGCTAATGTGTATGCATAGGGGCTTTAATTTTTGAGAAAGCCAGCTCAGGTGTTTCTGGTGGACTGTCATACCACTATAAACCCACCATGTTTAAGATCTGATTGGTTTAAAGTCAATCACTGTCTGAGATAGAATATGAGTGGATATCAGGACAAGAAGCACTGCAATAAATTCCAATGTTAAGTGCCATGTCTTTAAAGTACACTAAAAATATTCATTGGATTTACAATTTTTAAGATAAGTGGTTGCAAACAATTTAAATGGGCTATTTTTTAAAGAAACAGATTAAGTTGAACATTACTAAATATATATATTTTTTAAATTAATTCATTCGTTTTCTTTGGGGCTTAATCTTTTTATTAATCGCTACAGTGAAATGAACCGCCAACTTATCCAGCATCTGTTTTACCCTTTTATCTGCAACCCATCCCTGGGAAATATCCACACACACTCATTCACACACATACACTACGGACAATTTAGCTTACCCAATTCACCTATAGCACATGTTTTTGGACTTGTGGGGGAAACCAGAGCACCCGGAGGAAACACGCGCGAACACGGGGAGAACATGCAAACTGCACACAAAAATGCCAACTGACCCAGTCGAGGCTCAAACCAGTGACTTTCTTGCTGTGAGGCAAAAGCACTACCTACTGAGCCACCACGTCACCTATATTACAACTGAACCAGCGACTTTCTTGCCAAGGTGTTACCCACTGCGTGCGCAGCTCTGTTTAAATTCAACTTTAAATTGTTTGCAAACAGGTGTCTTAAAAATGTAGTAAATTCATATTTTTTTATCAGTTCATGGACATTCATTTTAAAGCAGTAATTTTAATAAAGTTTCTGTACTTGCCTACTGTTTCTGACGGAGCTTACCTTTGAGCAACCTTTCATCTTGTTTCTGTTCAAGAAACTTATAAAATTCAAAGAGGCACATTAAACTTTCACTGGGGGTTTAACGGTGGCTGAAAAACAATCGTTGTGCCAGTTAGCCTATTCCAAACTCCATCATACTTTATAACTATTGTTTTTTTTTTGTATTGTATGTAATCATTAATAAGTCATGTAAGGGAAGTGGAAGTAATTTATTTATTCTGTGCCCAGAAAGGAATTGTAATTCAACTGTGACTTGAGAAAAAATTATTAAAAGTGCACTAGAATTCTGAAATAACGTAGAAGCTGCACAATTAAAGTGTACCCATTAAAGAGAAATCCTCACTACAGATAGAAAAAAAAAAAGATTTTTTTTTTTTTTTTGCTATGTTTGCAATTTTTTGAGAAACTAAATGATGTTAAATGGACTTTTTCTTTTCATCTGAAAATGAATGCTAAAGTCAGTTATTTTAAAATGTGTGGTCCGTGTCGAAATGTATGTCTTAGTTTTTAAATTTAATCTTTATTCTTAGTCTTCATAATTTATACAGACATTCAGACACAAAACATAGATTTTCAAAGGAGAATAACTGACTCTAGCATTGTTTCATTCATTCATTTTCTTGTCGGCTTAGTCCCTTTATTAATCTAGGGTCGCCACAGCGGAATGAACCGCCAACTTATCCAGCAAGTTTTTACACAGCGGATGCCCTTCCAGCCGCAACCCATCTCTGGGAAACATCCACACATACACTATGGGCAATTTAGCCTACCCTATTCACCCCACAGTGTCTTTGCACTGTGGGGGAAACCGGAGTACCCGGAGGATACCCACGCGAACGCAGGGAGAACATGCAAACTCCACACAAAAACACCAACTGAGCCAAGGATCGAACCAGCGACCCAGTGACCTTCTTGCTGTGAGGCGAACGTGCTACCCACTGCGCCACTGCGTTGCCCCCTCTAGCATTGTTTTTTGTATGTAAAAAGTGTTCACTAGCATGTTTCTTAAATAACTGTAAACATGGGCAGACTGGGACAAAAATTTTGCCCTGCCACTATAGCCACACCAGCCCACATTCCTACACCGACACAGCCCCACCAACAGACATGCACATTCACTATTGGTGTACAAATGGTGAAGTAATATAAGCACTAACATATTTAATAGATTTTTAAACATGTGTGAGTGGAACAAAAAAAAAAAACATTTGTCAAATTTATACATACATTCATTTTCTTTTCGGCTTAGTCCCTTTATCAATCTAGGGTCACCACAGCAAAATGAACCACCAACTTATCCAGCAAATGTTTTGGGAATAACTCATACACACATTTACACAAGTTTAGCTTACCCAATTCCCTTATAACACGTCTTTGGACTGTGGGGCAAACTGGCGCTCGCGGAGAAAAGCCACTTCAACACATGGAGAACATGAAAACTATACACAGAAATTAGCTTGTGTTGCACTTACTGTTTGTTTGACATTCTAGCCAGATTTTGATTATGTCCACATAACCTCTGATTAGGTTGGATTGGGTCGGCCCATCTAGAAACCAGCTGGCCATTGCCGATTGGGCCAAATGCTTAAAATTTATTATTATTATTACCGTTATCATCATTATCATATTCACATCTTGGATAAAAGCTGCCTGCATGTACTGTAAAAACGATACATAAAAAAAAATATTTAAATAAAAAAAATTGACCGGCCCACATTTAAAAAATGGTCTGGCTCTTCTGGCATTTGCCAGAATTGCCAGATGGCCAATCCATCGCTGATTGTAAACCTATTGTGATATTGGGCAGAATGGTGGCGCAGTTGGTAGCACAATGGCCACACAGCCAGAACCAAAAGGTTGCTGGTTTAAGCTCCTGCTGGGTCAGTTGCCACTTCTGTGTGGAGTTTGCATGTTCTCCCCGTGTTGCATGGGCTTCCTCTGGGTGCTCCGGTTTCCCCCACAAGTCTAGGTGAATTGGGTAGACTAAATTGTCCGTAGTGTATGTGTTAATGAGTGTGTGTATGGGTGTTTCCCAGTAATGTTTTGCAGCTGGAAGGGCATTTGCTTTGTAAAACATATGCTGGATAATTTGGCGGTTCATATCGCTGTGGCGACCCCAGATTAATAAAGGGACTAAGCTGAAAAGAAAATGAATGAATATTACGATATTTTAAGCTTTAGATGAGTTAAAAATGTACATACAGCAGCACCTTTATAATCACTTCTTCTCTTTTTTGTAGATTACATTATTTTGATGATGTAATTCTCTTTCATTTTTAGTCTTTACATACCAAAACTTTACATACCAAAAATGGTGCCACCATTTTCCCAGAACAGCAGCATGTAGTCTTATTATTCCACTTTTTAAAGGTAAAGAAGAATACTAAAACACTTAACAAAAATCACAATGTGAAATGTCATAAAATAAAAACTAAAAATTGTGAAATGTTTCAAAGACCAGATATTTTGAGAGTGAGTTTTGAGGATATCATCACAAACAATGAGCAAGACTGAAGTTTCAAGATAAAATGAACTCCCTAAGCTAACTTGCGGCCAGATTTTGCAAGAAAAGTTCTTCAAACAGTGTTACAAGAGGAAATGCTGGGTCTCTCCATCTCCTACCCTGAAAGTTTAAAACCTTTTCCTAATTATTATTCAGTCTTCATCTATTTTCTGACACTTCCAGGTTAGTTATGTCCTTATACTGTATGTCCTTGTAAATTCTTATTAAGTAGGGGTCATGTTTGAAGATACTTTACCGCTAAAAAAGCTAATTAAAATTCTGACGATTTTTTAAAATATTTCACTGAGAGTACAATCAGCCTGGAGTAATGATGGCACTGGAGGACCAAACGTTTGCTGATGGTCTCCCAACTAATTTGAACTTTTAGCAGTTAAAAGTGCAGTATGTAAATTTGACACCCAGTGGTTGAACTACTGTAGGTATTGTACACATAGTTCAAAACATAATTTTAGTGATTCAGCATCTACATTTAATAACGTTAAAGAGCTTTAAAGAGCGTTAAAGAACTTTACAATTTTGTTGTATTACAGTAAGTGCACTATTCTGTACTTCCAAATGGCTGTATTTAAATTTCTGTGGTTCCATCTGGTGCAAACATCCCAATTTCTTATCAATGCAAATCTACTCATGTAGCATGTTGTTAGGACACAAGTTACAATGTAAACTGCTCACCTAATGTTTATGTTTGTGGTATTTACATTATTTGCTAATTAATAAACACCTCATGCAGAACTCTGAATCTGCGTCTCATTTGGAGGCTGTTACTGTCCACCAAAGGACACATTTTTGGTTGTGGACGCATGCATTGAGAGCCCTCATTACTGAACAAATCACAGCAAAGCAACCCGGGGGGCTGAAATATAATTGGCTATACTGGCATTGGGCAGGTTGAATGACTAAAACAAAGACAAAGATTGGCACGAAATGCACATTTCCAAAGTAGAATAACTGATTTTAGAACAGTTTTTTCAGATAAACAAGAATGCTCACTGAGCATGTTTCTCAAATATCTGCAAATATATTATGATATTTTAATGCTTTAGAAGAGTCAAAAACTTGCATACAGCACCTTTTTCGCATCCGCAGTGAGCATTTCATGTCCAATGATTAATTTAGCAGTTTCTGTAGCATTGTAACTTTAAGTAATTTTACTAATTAGCTTAATTTTAAAATGTTTTATTTGTAATTTTGTTTTTATCTTAGTTTTGGTTAATTTTAAAAGAAAGTGATTACTAGTGCTCCACATATAAAACTTCCAGTTACTCCAGTCATTTCAGAAAAAAAATAGTAATGATCACTTTATTAATGATTTTATATAGAAAATTAATAGCGAATTACCGCAATGTGCTAAAAAAAAGAATATGTTTAGAATATTGACTTGTGTAATATTTAAGCATGCACTCTAATAAAAATAATAACTACACTCTGAGTCTGGAAACGTGAGAGAGGCTTATTAGCATATTATTCTCTGGCGGGCTCTTTTATAGACAAATTCTGACTAATGCCGGGAGTTTTCTCTGGGATGTATTGAAATTGGATAAGCCTATTAGGTTCAGGCTGAGAGAGTTTGAGTTCAGCTTGTTTTTTGAGGCTGGAGACGATTCCTTACGGGCTGTAAACGACAACACGCTTTGTCCCGTCCTTTAGTTTTAATGGATGTAGACAGGTTTGTAGGGGGGCGAAAAGGGTGCTATCAATGCAGTGCTGCCATCTGTAAAGAACTTAATCAGAGCCCTTGACTAAAACAAATTAACCTCCATTTGCTAAAAGAACACAACAAGACCCCGACAAACTCTTTACAAGGTAAACAGAGCACTTTGTGCGTTAGGTAAATTTGGCTGATTTAATTCTTTGGGGAATCAACTGTGTGGCTGCTGTGTTCTCTAACCCAGAGCGCATGAGGAACTAGCCTGAGGCGGAGCTCCAGAAAGTCTAAACCTGCACTAATGACTGAATAAAAAATGCACTGCCTGTTTCCTCACTATATATGAGCATTCATCGTACAAGTCAATCAAACTCCAGTTTCATACTGGAAATGATGGCAAGAACCACAGTAAGCTTCAATTTGTTAACATTCATAGATGTAGACTTAAATAGAACAATTGAATTCTGCAGAACTTGTTACTCACTTGTTCCAAACCAGGTTAATGTTATAGTTAATTATAGACATTTTTTTGTTACTTAAAATTACACCATATAAAATAAGACTGCTTATCATACTACAGGAATAAGAATTACTTAATTTCATACAGGAATAACAGCGCAATCTGTGCATTAGAATAATCCTTTTATTTTATTTTCCTGGCAATGAGGTAATGATGATGTATTTATTTTTAGCTGTGTAAGGCTTGATGTCTTCGAATGAAGATAAGAGTTTGATCAAAGGTTTACGAGAACTGAATGCTACAGTGCTTCACGTTTTCTTTGTGAATTTCCGACTAAAAACTGGACAAAAGGTTGATTGGATTACTTACTGGCGAAAATTGATCACACTGGATCAGTATGTCATCTGACGGGGAGTGGTTGTACGCGCACTGCCTGCACTGTTAAAAATATCACCACTGTCGAAACAGCCGATTTGAATGTTATCACTTGATTGAATGGCCATTTTCAGTGGTTATCAGCTGATAGATATGGGCTAGTAGGGGCCTTCTGTGCCTACTAGTAGGCTCAGAAGATCCATCCACATGGTTAATCAGCTATAAATCACAAACAACTGCGACTGGAAGTGAACAAGAATTATTAATACAATTTATTACATTTTTTATTAATTGTATTTTATTAACATCTACCCCAACCATAAACCCAACCGTCGCAGTAATGTAAAAGCAGATCTGGATCTGGAGTCTTTCTTATTATTATAGCAGATTATTCATAAGAGCATTATTTATACTATTGAATGTCCTATTAATTGTATTTTATTAATGTCTACCTCTACCCCAAATCCAGCAGTCACAGTAATGTAAAAACAGATCTGGATCTGGAGTGTTCTTTATTAGCATATCTGATTAACCATGTGGATGGATGATCTAAGCCGTCTACAGCCATCTAAGCCTACTAGTAGGCGCAGAAGGATCCTACTGACTCATATCGATCAACTGATATCCACTGATAAAGCCCATTCAATCGAATGATAACATTCGAGTTGAGTGGTTGAAGACATGGTACTGAGCCAAGAAGACGCAATACGCACCCATCGCACTGTCTGGCAAATTACTGTCTGGCACTTAATGACTCCGATATGTAAACGTTGCTTTATTTCTGTGCATACTAAATTAGTTTGCAAGTAATAAAATTGAAGCTTTCTGTCAATATTTGGGTTATCATTGTTTAACAATGTGATATAAATCAGGTGAGATGGGAAATGTATACATATCATTGAACATCATCTATTTGCCATTTAATTACAAAATATAATTAAAGTTGGAGGTATTTTGATGAAATGCTTGGATTTTTTTTTTTTTTTTGAGACATGGTTTATACAGGTCAAGTGCCCCCCTCCAGTGCCAATAATATTCATTATATTGCACTGAAACAAGTGTGATATTGCATTTATACAACAGTTCGACGGCATAATTGTGTGTGTGTGTGTGTGTGTGTGTGTGTGTGTGTGTGTGTGTGTGTGTGTGTGTGTGTGTGTGTGTGTGTGTGTGTGTGTGTGTGTGAATAGAATAAACTCAAACACTCTCAAAAACCTTTTGTTTGAGGAACTACTTTCTAATTAACTCATTCACATCTGCAACAGTCAGAACAGCAGAAAATGTTGTTACTTCACAAACATCATTTTATGGATAAAGTATTTTAATGATTTTCTAGCTTAGTGTTTAAATTTATGACAAAACAAACATTTTTCTCAAATTTTAAGGTAATAATTCTGAACGGAATGAAATGTCATCAGTCTACAGAGATTTCCCAGTATTTATCTGTTGCAACCAGGATATCACAATAATTAACCCTGAAAAAGCCAAAGCAAAGCAAACATTACCCGTTTCTGTGGCATAAATTCAGCACTACAACATACAAAAGAGAGAGATCGACTTACAATGTCACTTATCTGCTTTATAATGATTTGTTCAGCTGTAGTTTGAAACTTACGTTGAGAAAATGTTGAGTTTTTCTACCTCTAAGGGCTTATTATGCTTTCTGAGTGAGCGTCAACCGTCACTTTCTTTGCTCTGCTCAGACAGGTTGATGGTGGCCGATGAACTGAATCTCAGAATTTTTAAATGTTTAAAATAGGAAGTATCCTTATAAATAAACTGCATACTTGCAATCTAAATAACTACATTCTTGTTTGAAAAATTCAAAAAAATATATTCAGTTGTCCAACAGCAGCAATATTTGTCAAACTGTAGTGTGTTCTCTGCTTGTCGCTGTATGTGGGCGGAGTAATACAGTGTCTTCAATACAGAGTGAAGAGGCTGTACGAGTGCTGTTATTTGCAGAATAGCGCACGGCTATTAGCCCCAGTGTGTGTGTGTGTGTGTGTGTGTGTGTGTGTGTGTGTGTGTGTGTGTGTGTGTGTACATCATACCTGTCAACATTGGGATGTGAAAATAAGGAATATGCCCACCATAATAAGGGATTCCCCCCTGTTCATTTGGAGTTGTTTCATTGTAAAGAAACAGCTAAATGGTCAGTAAAGTGTTTTAAAATGATTATCAACAAAGTAAAAATAAAAATATACATTAGCAGCAAATACATTATCAAACAGTTCAGCTTATTAAATTTAATAGCTATTATAATTAAATAGAATCAAGCTATCAATCTCATTAGACGTTTCTTCACTGTATAACTGACACATTCTGATTAAAGAGCAACGAATGGATCTGTTATTTATTAAGATTTTTTTATTACATTAAATAAGAGGTGTCACTTTAAAAATGCACACATCTAACGTTATAATGAAAGCATTCGACTGCTTTCCTAACTTTTTATGCTCATTTAAGACAAAATCAGTTGTGTTTGGGAAAAAAACCCCACCAAGATCGACATCTTTATATGTTATTATTATTAATTGTGTGTATGTCTGTTTAAACGCACCCAAAAGCCAGACTTTCTCTCCGCTTCAAATCACATGTACAGAATCCGTTTGGGAAACAGCACCTGTTTATCACTATGGAGCACGTCAGCTGACAGTCAGGCACCATTATATGACTGTTTTGAGGATTATATAGGATGGGCGACGGGACCTGTAATCAAAAGGAAAGGGAATCGCGCCGTTTTTATTATTTATTCATAAGTGTTTTCATTTCTAAACAAAGCGAAAGCACAGAACAGACTCACGTTTAAGACCAAGGGGCGACCCCTGGTGGTTCGGCGGTATGGGTTGCGTATAGGGAGACTCGGCTGTTCAGAGAAAGACTGAAAATACGGGGGAAATACGGGAAAATACCTTTACGGGATGATAGCGGGATAGAACTGTATACTACTACGGGAGAATCCCGGGAAAAACGGGAGGGTTGACAGGTATGGTGTATAAATATATACATATATATTATAATGTATATTATAAAAAATTAAAAGATTAAAAAAAGTTTAGCTGTTTTTTTCATTAATAAAAGTATTATGGTACCATGATCTTTCTTCTATGATAAGGAAACATAAAAAGGGTTTATAAAAGTGATATGAGTCTGTGTTTTCTGTTATTTTACAGACTTAATTATCTCTCTATTACTTGTATTACAATATGTTGTTTCAAACTACTAAAATGTTAATAAAAGTTCAATTTTCATCATTGAAAGTTGACAGAGCAGAGATACAGGTCCCATAATTCAATTATTTACTGTAAATGAACTGAAGAGGGAAATAAGTGAATCGCAAAATACAGTACAGTACCTGCATTTATTTTGTATTTTTTTTATTTATTCAACGTTTTTATGCAATGTTAAAAATCACTGATCTTTATAGAATGATTCTGAAACCAATTACAATGATACCCACAGTGAATGTTGTATTATGCTGATTATAATGCATGAATATTAACCTTTAGAAATGTATTATAAACTGTTACATTTCTGTTACAATACAAGGCCACACAGCCACATTAGCTGTGTTATCATGGTTATAGACTGTTCTTTAAGTATAAATTACCACCGGTGTACAGTAACTGTAACATTTTTATTAAACAATTCATTAATAATTAATATAACTATTACAATGTAAGATTCCGTTATGGTTGAAGGTTAAATGCGTGTAAGCCTGTAAGCCAATTGTGTTGTTTATTATTAAATATTATTTATATTTGTTTTCAACTCCAAATTCAATCTGACAGTTGACAATCTGACAATCTTCAGTTATACTTTTCCTAGGAACCCAATGCTGCACAGAGTTTTCACACCCTGGGGTTTACGTGTTTCTCACAGACAGGATCTCGACATTCTGAAGTTAGTCAGATGCAGGGTTAACTAATACCCGATTAGTCAGGTTGCCTCCAGCTCACTCGTACTACAGTAAGTGTAGTTAATTAAGTAATTTTCGTACAGCTTGCTAAACCAGTAATAACCAGAAATCGGAAAGTCTCTGAGCTGAAGTGCTGACTGCTCCAAACAGTCTTGTGCAATTTGTTTGAATATCATGTAAACAAATAAACGTAGCACCAGCCTCCACATAATCTACTGGATATAAAAGATTTCAGGAGAATTCACAATGCATCAAAACTTAACACTTTATTTTCCAGATGAAAGTGTATCATGCCAATTACAAAATCAAACAATGAAAGCTAATTCAGGAGTAAATGCACTACATCAATTACTCAAAGATAAATCTTAGAATCTAGATGGAGGTGCAAATTTAACTTTTTTTTTAATCAATTTTACAATTTTACATCAATTTGAGCTTGAGAGCTCTTTTACGGGCCGGTCTGGATACAGACTTGCGACGCTGATACATTTCTCTTTCTTATTAAATATCCTATGAGAGCAATGAATGATTATTTTGTTAAAGTTAACCAGTGACTTAAATATTCACTCATATGTTGGGATTTAATCAAAAGATGTCAAAAATATTGAACAAAACCTTGTTACCAGTCACACCTGTCTATTTATCAATAACAGAGGGGAAGGAAAGTTCAGAAGAATGTGGCGAAGTCTATCCTGGCCTTATTTTTTTTCACATCCCAGAGTTTTTGTTTTATTACGTTACATTTAAGTCTGGGCAAAATCCATCCTCACAATATCAAGATGTTTCAGAATGTCAAATAACCTGTAGATATAAAATAGTACAGTGTCCAGATGGCTTATACTGTATTTTTATTTCAGAAATAAACCGTTGCTTTGTAATGAAAATTAATTTGCAAAAATGAAAGAGCACTCATTGTTCTTCCCATCCTTCTTTACTAATTTATTTTGTATACTCTTGGATTTATTTAACACATTTTGCCATGTTTAAATACGTTCCACATACACAATTTCTGCAAATGTCCCTTAAATTCAGACCCAAACATAAAATAAATTTGATCTTGTCCTGATAACACCAATAGCACCTGTTGGCTCGGCTGCATGTTCAGACGTCACACAACCTGCATTAGGCTGTTTGTTTTAACAATATATTCTACTTCAAGGTAAAATAACTCCAGGTTTTCATCCATTTATCATCCATTTGTGCAGATAAAGCACTGAGCTGTTTTGATTCAACAGCTGCAAAATAGCATTAGGGTCAAAATGGGCATATTCAGCATAATGCCTTAACATGCCCTGCTGTAAATGAATGGCCATTAGCCAATACGAAATGGCTTAAATATGAGCTCTGTCGCTGCCACATGGGTGCCCCCTCATCTGGCTGGCATAAGGTGCCATCTGCCTGCTGGTGCACCAGACCTGCGATTCACACTGATATAATGACACTCAACCTGTAACTGCTTAAATGGATCACTCCTGAACCCATAAGAATGTCCATTTAAGAAATAGCTCCAAAGTCTCCCAATTATACATATACAGTAGCTTGTTGATAGTAGTTTGCCCTGGTAAAATATGAGTGGTTTTTTGTGCAGCTGAAAAAGCTTGGTCAAAAATCTGCCTTAATTATAATCAAAATAATTTGACAACATATAAAAATGTATTATAATATTTATGGTAAAAGTTGTTTTTGTCCTTACCATCTGTGACTGCGGCATGAAAAAATATCTAGAAACTATTTCTGTTTTCACGATGAGACAAATCAATAGCATAAACTACAAAGTCAATAAGGACCTCAGGTACCGATTATGTGCTTTATTCAGTGTTAAATGCTACAAACTTGAGTTTGAACATCATTTTACATGCCATTTTTTTATTGACATGACCTCAGACCAAGATAATAAAACAAAATAACTAGCAAGCGGTTTGAAAATTCAAGTTTTCAAAGTGCAAAACAAAAACATCAGTACTTAGCCTGTGTATTTTTAAATATGTTAAATTGGTTTAATATGTATTAATTAGATTATAACCTCATTTCATTGAGAGTGAAGTGGCTGATCTTTAAATTAATGGCTAGAGTATTTAAATGTTTCTGTCATATTGCGTAGGGTGCAGTGTTCCTTATTGCGATTGTTATGGCGGAAATCTAAACTCACTGTAATTTGGCAAGTACTGTTTGTTCAGTTTGTTGTTGATGTTATTTGAATGTTTTGCACTCAGCACACTACCTGTTCGAACTGTTACCGTCTGGTCGGCGCTTTAGAGCACCAGGCACAAAAACAGCCAGACACAGGAAAAGTTTCCTAATAAACAAGCGCAATACTTTCTCATACGCACTTGTACACAGCACCTTATATTAATATACAATGCGATACTTTCTCCATTCACATTTGTACACAGCACCTTATAACCTTATATAACTGTATTATAACAAATCAACATACAACTCAACATCCAGAAATTTGTAATTTTTTTTTTTTTTTTTTGACTAATTGAACCCCTGTGTAATGTTTATTGTATTTTTTTTTTCCATATTTATTTTGTGTTGTCACTTGTCACTTTATGTACACTGGAAGGTTCTCTAGCCAAAACAAATTCCTTGTGTGTGTGAAGCACACTTGGCAATAAAACTGATTCTGATTCTCGATTAGTCCGACCAAATCTATGGAAGAAAAGAATTAATTTACAAACTTAAATTAATTAATGGCATTTATGCCTGAACAAAAGAACGCATACAGGTAGGAAATTCAATTCGAATAGATTTTAAAAAAAAATTTAATAGAAGTCTTAATGTGTAGCTTAGTGAGAACTTTTCTAAAATTGTGCCTGTGATTTTGTCTGCATGTCATCAGGGCTCTGTAGCCCGTAGCCTTACAACAGACATGTTGAGCATGTGTAAGGCTGGGGAAGGCTATGGAATGCAGCATTTAAAAAAATAATATTATATTATATATATATAATATATAAAATTATATTATATTAAAAAATACAGCATATGCAACCAACAAACCAACTTCTTTCCATTTAGAAAATTACAGTTTCTTATAAAAAATCTATTTTTAAATAGCCTACAAACAAATCCAATTATGATTTTTGCATGTTACCTCCGCACCACACTGAGGCATTCATTTTATAAGCTGTAAAATATTTATGCAAATGAATGCAATATTATATGTAAAAAAGTAAACAAAATAATTATATACTATAGTAGCCTATAATAGGTAAACATATTGCCTTGTTGTTTCTCATCATGCGCAGTACAGCGCACATTGAACTGTGAATGACAGAAAAAAAGAAACCGCAGAAACTAAGTTAAAATAAGATGCTTAAGTCATAGGGCCTAATCATACACCCGGCGCAAGACATGTTTCCACGACGTGTTGCTATTTTTAGCCAATCGCTACCCTTATTTTCTCGTTTTCCGCCATGTTGTTTAAATAGTAAATCAATTTGTGCCACTTTGTGGACTCATGGGTGTTTTGTTCTAGAAAAGAAGTGTGTTAAAGCGCATTGTTGGCACATTGCTATTTTGAGGAACTAAAATAGACTGTGCAATTGACCAGCTGAGAGTAGGTCTAAAGTCCAGCGCAGAGCGCGTTAGTTGTGTGCCTCGCTTACACATTGCTTAAAACATGCAAGATGTACAGCAGTACACAAATATCTTTACAAATGAAAAAAAATTAAAGGATTAAATTTTTTTTTTAAAAAGATTATTTTCTACAGAAATGTAAAAACCACTACCTTCAAGCCTTCTTCATCTCAAGGGGCTTTTTTCAGTTTATTCAGGACAATTTGCTTTATTTAATGTTGTTATTATTATTAGTAGCAGTATTATATGCATATTTATATTTGTTTTATTAAAGACAAGCTTAGATTTGTTCATCCGTCAGGTTTTGGACCATATGGCATGTGCATTTGGATATAACTCAATTTTTTGACCACACTTTGTTATTACTGTTCATTTATTTGTTTGCTGGAATTTGGAACTGAATTTAGAAATAGTTTTGAAACAAATGTTTGCGCTTAACAAATCAAATTAATTATGTAGACTGATGGATGTCAGTGCGTACAAAACATTGCAGTATTCACGAAAGAGAGAAAGTGAAAGTAAAGACGATAAGAGGAGACTCGTTCTCTCATTTAGCACTGCAGATGGTCTGTTTAACTGTTTACTCGATAACGAAGCGCTTAGTTTTTCCACTTACAAAGTCCTCTATGTAAATAGCAAATGCGCCATGGTGCGGTACAACTGACTCTTAAAGGGAATGGGAGATGAGACTCTGATTGGTTTATTCTGAAAACACACCCATAACTCATTAAGAGAATAAGCTCAACCCTGTTAGCCCATGCGCCGCGGTTCAAAACGGATTTTTCTGTCATTAAAATACCAAAAGTGGATTCGCATAAATTGTTAATGCTTTTGCGCCCTGCACTTCAGAATTTGCACCTAGAAAGTTAAAATAGAGCCCATAATCTTTAAATAATGACTTTTATTAAAAAATGTTGACAGAGGTTTGTGATATTAAGAATTAGTTCTTTAGGCTGAATAACAAAGTCAATTATAGACAATTATATTGTCTATAGTACTTTTAAAGGACTTCTTGCTCTTTATTCCTTTACTCCCCCTTTTCCAGTTTAGTTACTTCCTTTCTGCAGTCTCTCATCATTATGATCTGTGACACGAATCCTACTTAACTCCCACACAAACACTGATGTGCTGGGATTTAATTGTGGCATCAATATCTAGACCACTAGATAATGTGCAACACTCTGGTGGGCTGTTTGCTCATAATATTAGCTTTTCTGCAATTAGCACAGCATTTAAGTGATGTTTAAAGCACTAAACATAATGCTCTTTCAGAGTAATGGCCAACTGCTTGATATTTCTATTACTATTACTGGCAGGCTAATAAAGCTGAATGAGGAATCTTCCAAGAAGATTCAAACGCTTCTCTCGTGAATGACATTAGTTTGAGGTTAGTGTAAGTGGATATTGTAGCGTTAGCTTTTCGTTGATTAAGAGGCTGCTGTAAATTCCTTTACATCCACTAATTTATCTTTGTAATTTGAGCGTGATATCTTCCATTTGTGTGTGTGTGTGTTTCTAGTAAGAAGGAAAATATGAAAGAATATGAAAGAGCATCAATATTTTGCCCCTTTTATTGGATACTCCATCTCACTAAACATGTTAATTATAAATGACCTGTTCTTGAGGATCTGCTCTAGCGTAAAATAACTTCCTGGGATGTTTATTAATATTTATTGAGGAATGAAGTCTAGACTTTTCACTTTGGCAAGACGGGCACAAACACGGACAAATTCGCAGAAATCATTTTCTTTTTGTGTAATCATACGCATATCTGCTATTGTGTGCTGACAGCAGCAGATTCTCGCTCTCTTTGGTACATTGAACAGACAGTGCTGAGTGTTAAAAACAGGCGGAAAGCTTTAACTTTGTCTCAACCCACTCACAAACTACTCTCAGCCCACTAGATTTTAAACAAAGTAGTAGTATGGACATGATTTATGACAGCTAGCTTCAGCTTTTTTTTCATTTTAGCGTTAAGGAAAGGCTCTGATAATGTAAAATTTGAAGAGAAGTGGACAAATATTTATAAATACATGCAAGTGTGTTAATAACTGTAGCAGGTTGCAGAAATTTAGATAAATTAGCAATGTTTTCTAACTAAAATGTGTTTGTATTATTTTGGTATATGGTATAACACACACGGGTGCAAACATTTGAATAATTTATATTAAGATGTTAAAAGAATTATTCAATAAATAATAAAAGTAAATTCATGTTCAGTATAATAATAATTCTCCCTAAGAAAAAACGAAGCAGTAAATGTTTTTAACAACGCAATTAATATTTTTTTTGGGTCAGAGACTGATTTAATTTTAATTAAGTACATTTTAATGTGTATTTAAACAAAAAAACTTCAATATTACACTCACCGGCTACTTTATTAGGTACACCTTTCTAGTACCTGGTTGGACCTGCTTTTGCCTTCATAACTGCCTTAATCCTTTGTGGCAAAGATTCAACAAGGTACTGGAAATATTCCTCTGAGATTTTGGCCCATATTGACATGATAGCATCACGCAGTTGCTTTATGCTTTATGACATGGCGTGTTATCCTGCTGGAAGTAGGCATCAGAAGATGAGTTCACTGTGGTCATAAAGGGGTGGACATGGGCAGCATTAAATACTCAGGTATAGGCTGTGGCATTGACACAATGCTCGGTTAGTACTAACGGGCCCAAAGTGTGACAATGAAAGTTAATTAGATATTTTTAAGGTTACAAAAAAGGTGTAGATATTCTCCAAACTCAGCTACTATTCATTTAACTTTGATCTATAATATTTTTAAATAATGTATTAAAAAAGCTTAGACAGAGCATACATATTTTGGGTCCTTTATTGGATACAAAAAATTAAGCAGTACAACTGTTTTTAAAATCGATAATAATAAAAATCTTTAAAGCATTAATCAAGGATCATGTGACACTGAAAACTGTAGAAATGGTTACTGAAAATACATCTTTGAATCACAGAAATAAGTTACATTTTAAAATCTATGAAAACAGAAATGTTATTTTGAATTACAGTAATATCATTGTTTTGTTATTGTTATTGTTTTTTTACTGCATTTTTTCATTGTAAACAAATGTTCAACACAATCTTTCATTTTGATTAAGTTAACCTAACTGTTTTTAATTTAAGTGGACTAACCATAAAACAATTAAGTTGTCTAAAGAATTGTGTTGATTCAGCTCATTTTAAATAGATAGTTTGAGCAAGCAGCAAATATTGTTTTTGAGTGTTTATCAGATTAATTCACCCTTATTGAGTTGAGGCCTGTACCATGAAGCCAGATTAGCAGGTTAGCCAGTTAAAGTGAAAGTAAAGCAGTCAGTCAAGTTTACAATATTTTGTAAGTTGATTTCTACTTTAATAAAAAATATTAAACAAACTTGATTAATGTAAGCATTTTGTAGAAAAGGGCATGTTTTACTATAGTTTTTAGAGCTAGGGCACCACCATCTTTGAATATCGCTGTGTCTGACGTCACGGGATTGGATCTGTTCACTCAGCTGAATAGATACAACGGAAGTAATAAACTGAACACGAGGACTGCAAAGCCTAATTTAACCCAGTTGGTAATATATATTTCATCAAAGTAGAAACCAATTTACAAAATAATGTCAACTTTACTGACTGCTTCACTTTCACTAAGTTTACACCAATACAGGTTTTAGGTAACATAAAGGTAGCTTAACTGCTCCATAATACCACGTCCACAAAGAGTGATTAAAGTCAGGCTGCCTTCACGTTACCTAAAACTCAAGATTGCTTCAAACTAAACTGAAACATAAAAGGCCAACCAACTAATCCACCTTAATGGCCAGAAGAGATATTTTCACAAACATTAAAATGCAAAAATGATAGAAATGCTAGAACTATATAATATATAGAAAAGTTGCTACAAAGTGTAGATCTTGAAATTTGAACTAGTGTCTTGAGTGGGCCTGCAGAAAAAGCCTGTCAAGTGAGATTCATGGTTGTAAAAGCGCTTGTATCTGTTCAACCTGCCCCTGATGGATAACAGCACCTCAGGTAACTTTTAACTTTGAGTCTCCTGCCTGTTTTCCAGATTAGAAGTTAACCACGCAGTGCAGCTCTCTGACAGTCTGGGCTCGCGTTGGCGGTAGTGGAACAGGCTGGTGGCGTCTAACTCACTTGAATACCTGATAGCTTCTGCAAACAGCTTTACTACCTGTAGAAAAGAGAAAAACACCTTTAATGCAAGAACAAAAATGAGCCGTGATGCATTTAAGAGAAAAGTCTGACCTGGAAGTTTGTGATAAGAGGTACTCCGTAATCCACTGCCATTCTACGGATCTGGAAGTTGTCTTTGAGGAACTTGCTGTTGTTATTTGGCAAATTGACCACAAGGTCAATGTGTCCTTCACTGATAAGTCTATTTAAAGCATAAAAAGGGTATATACAGGAATCAGAGAGTGAAATTCAATAATCTTTAAGAATCTTTCCATATAATTTAAAACATCATCGCCACTTTAGGTTTCAACCAGTAACCTTGGCGACATTTTAATCTAAAGTATACACTCACAAGCCACTTTATTAGGTACAACTTTCTAATACCGGATTGGACCCACTTTTGCCTTCAGAACTGCCTTAATCGTACAAGATTCAACAAGGTACGGGAAATATTCCTCAAGAGATTTTGGTCCACATTGACATGATAGCATCATTCAGTTGCTGAAGATTCGTCGGCTGCACATCCATGATGCGAATGGCCCAATTTACCACATCTCAAAGGTGCTCTATTGGATTGAGTTCTGGTGACTGTGGAGGCCATTTTAGTTCAGTGAACTCATTGTCATGTTCAACAAACCAGTCTGACATGATTTGTACTTTTGACATGGCGTGTTATCCTGCTGAAAGTAGCCATCAGACGATAAGTACACTGTGGTTATAAAGGGATGGACATGGTTAGCAACAATACTTTGGTTGGCTGTGGTGTTGACACACTGCTCAATTGGTACCAATTGGGATCCAAGCATTTATGTTGTTGATGCCAAATTGTGACCCTACCATCCAAATGTTGCAGCAGAAATTGAAACTCATCAGACCAGGCAACGTATTTCCAATCTTTAATTGTCCAATTTTGGTGAGCCTGTGTGAATTGTAGCCTCAGTTTCCTGACAGGCTGGCAGGAGTGGAACCTGGAGTGGTCTTCTGCTGATGTAGCCCATCCGCTTCAAGGTTCGATGTGTTGTGCATTAAGAGACGCTCTTCTGCATACCTAAGTTGTAACAAGTGGCTGTTTTGAGTTACTGTTTCCTTTCTATCAGCTCGAACCAGTCTGGCTATTTTCCTCTGGCATTAACAAGGCATTTGCGGCCACAGTACTGCCACTCACTGGATATTTTCTCTTTTTCAGACCATTCTCTGTAAACCCTACAGATGGTTGTGCGTAAAAATCCCAATAAATTAACAGTTTCTGAAATACTCAGACCAGCCCATCTGGCACCAACAATCATGCCACTTTTTAAAGTCACTTAAATCACCTTCCTTTCCCATTCTGATGCTCGGTTTGAACTGCAGCAGATCGTCTTGACCATGTCTACATGGCTAAATGCATGAAGTTGGTGCCATGTGATTGTCTGACTAGAAATTTGCGTTAACAAGCAGTTGGACAGGTGTACCTAATAAAGTGGCCAGTGAGTGTATTTACTAAATACTGTTTGTAAGAAAAGATTCCTAATCTAAAACATTATTCATATACTGATTAAACATGTAATGCAGCAGGTGGCGCCTTTAGAACAGCAGAAATAAGGGTGTTTCCTTGGTTACTGCAGTAAACAAAGCAGCATCGTGTCAAATCTGGTAAAGCCTAGATAGGATACACGGCCAGCTGCGAAATGCATATCAATATAGCAGCATTTTTATGACACTGTATAACAATAATTCATATTTTTACAGTACTGTGATGGTTGGGTTTAGGGTTGGGGGGGGGGGGGGTAGACATTAATAAAATACAATTAATGGGAAATTTAATAAATAATATAATATACAATTTGCATTAACTTCTGGCCGTAACCGTATTTGATCTAGCAACAACTGTCAAATATAGCAGGATTTTATTAATATATTCAAAATATTCGCAAATTAGATACAGGCAAACTTTAACATACAAAAATGAAAAATCTATCCTTCTTGATTTTGTACAAAATTGAATTTCTTGTAAACTAGAATTTAAGACTTTTGATTTCCTTTTAAGGCCCTTAAATTTCTCTAAACTGATTCATCAGCTTTCAATACTTTTGAAGATACCCTGATAAAGCAAAAGTGATTCATTACAAAAATTTGGCCTCCATGAGGCAATCTAAAATAAACCAGCTTTAATTATGCTACGAAAACAAACCTAAATTCCCATGCTTGTGTGTATATAATAAAAAAAAAAAATTTCCACAAGTGCTTTAGTCAATATTTAGTATGTACGCCTTTATACTAGCATCAAAAATAGAAAAGCTCAACAGCAAATGGTAATCTGTGAACACAAGTCTCAAATAATGCATGTGAAGTTGTATTTTTGAGCTTGGAGTAATTAGTTATGAATGTGATCAGCTACATCTGTGATCTGAATTTAGTAAACATATCTTACTACACCAAAGTGGTCCTTCTACAGCAACCCTTGAGGGCAAACACTCTTAAAGCATCTCAGCGTGCAGTGTCTTTGTGCTACAACAGAGCAGAATGCTAAAATAAGTGACAACTGAACTGATCTCCAATTCTCTGTTGATAGGCTTGACTTCTTGGTTCTCATGATAACAGCTTTGTTGATAAATATTAAATAGTTATAAATAAATAAATTCAAAAACTGTTAGAAAGAAAAAAAAAACTTTTATTAGTGCTGAGCAAAATGTGTCACATCACAAATGAATTACAAGTTAAAAGTTTATATTATTTATATTTAGATATAAAACGTATAAAAGATTTATTCTGGATGTGATTAATCTTTGCCCAGCAATCATTTTATACATGAGTTGACAATATTTCTAAATGATATTGACAGTGCTCCCATTATCAGTACAAAGTTTTAATGAAAATAAACTTTGTGGCATTGCAAAAAGTTGTTAAAAGAATGCTGCAACGAATGCCACTGCAATCAAAGCTAGTGTTATGTGATCCTTAAGAGAACCACTCTGTAACTAAGGGTGCTTTTACATCTGTGGTTCGGTTCATTTGGTCGGGACCATGGGCAACAAATGAAACAATGTAGCGTTTTTCTTCTGCTTTTGGCTCCTTTTAACCCTTTTAGACCCTTTTCACATTTCCGGGTTTCTCAGTAGCGGACGTTGTCATTTTTGGGAAAACTTAAGTGCAGTGAATGGAAGAATACAACAATTGTACGTATGTATATACATATATATATATATTACAATCTTATTTGCTCAAGTAATAAAGGAAAAGCTTCACAATGATGTTATAAAGAAAAAAAATTATTTATAAAGTTATAAAGAAAAAATTCTGTGAGACTGATAATGGCAGCCAGAAGGGAAAATAACATTAAATTTACAGTCCTGTCCTGTCCTATAGACGCTGCATTAGAAACCCCTCCCAGAAGTGGTAATACTTTTTTCGCCATTTAAAGCAAAGATGATATAATACATTTATAAATGCATATAAATATTCAGACGTTTTTTTTTTTTTTTTAATCTAAATATTCAAAACTTTCAAGGATTTAAGATGCTGATGACCGTTAAAGGCATCATAACAGGCATATGAAAAGGGTCCATTGCTTTAGTCGCAACCAGTTGAAAAGAACCAAAATGCAGTCATGGGCGACGTGGAGGCGCAGTAGGTAGTGCTGTCACCTCACAGCAAGAAGGTCAGTTGGCGTTTCTGTGTGGAGTTTGTATGTTCTCCCCGTGTTTGCGTGGGTTTCCTCCGGGTTCTCCGGTTTCCCCCACAGTCCAAAGACATGCGGTATAGGTGAATTGAGTAGGCTAAATTGTCCATAGTGTGTGTGTATGAGTGTGTATGGATGTTTCCCAGGGATGAGTTGCAGCTGGAAGGGCATCCCCTGAGTGAACATGTGCTGGATAAGTTGGCGGTTCATTCCGCTGAGGCAAACCCGGATTAATAAAGGGACTAAGCCGAAAAGAAAATGAATGAATAAATACATACGCAGTCATGTGACAATCCACTTTACTTACTGGCCAGATGTTTTTAGACGTATTCCCTAAACTGCTTTTCGATTGATTAGAATTAACATGCGGGAAAATGCCAATGGAACTCCCGCAAGTAAACAAACTGGCAGACAACAAATGTCATTTTTCACTATGGAGGGACGACTGTGCTGGCTGATTGTATCGCTGGTCATATAAGTATACTACTTAGTTTGTATACATCACTTTAGCCAAACTATACATTTCGAGAATGAAGCACAGCTGCGGCTGTTTTAATGCATTGCATATGACGAAGCCAAATCACAAGTCACTTCAGGAGGGGCGTGAATTAATTTAGCTAAACTGCGACAAGGTCATCTTCCGGAAATATTACCAACGATCCATCAGGTAATGTTTTCCCCTCTCTCTCTCTTTGTTTAAAACTGTTGGTAAAGCGATGACAACAAATATTTTCCCTTCAAATTCTGTGATGCACAGCGCATTAGACTACAGCAGCTGGATTAGTCCAAAAAGGTGTGGTACTTTTTGAACTGTTATAGTTTGGATCATGTTTTTACCATAAATGAACTGTTTATGGGTTCGTTTGAAAGCGTACCGAGACCACCTCTTCAAAGAGGTCATGGTCTGCTTTTTTGGTCCGCTTTTGTGCACATTTGAGTGCGATTGCTACATGCACACCAGCCCAAACAAACCACACCAAGAGGAAAAATAAACTCAAGTGCAATTGAACCAAACTAAATAAGGCAGGTGTGAAAACACATAAGATCATGGTTTCCGTTAGTATATAAAGAATATTTTAAATATAAAATCAGTATCTAGACTGAATGACAATTTTGCAGTTTAAAATAGCATTTCATATTTTAATATTTTACTTTAACAGATTAAAACACATGCAAGACCCAAATTGATACTGACAATATATCTTGTCAATTCAAAAACCATGCTTCCTAGCAACTGAGTTATGGTAATCTATGTACATATGTTGAAAATATTGAAAATCCTTTTTTTTTTTTTTTGTCAAAAATGTAACCTTTAAAAAAAACACTTAGCTTATAGTGTGGGGGGAAATACAAATAATCAATCACTTTTATTTTTATATTTCTTTTCATAAAGATTTCATTTTAATTTCATAGGTGATTTTAATTGAAACATTTAATCAATTGATGCATCTAACAAAAATACTGAAATAGAAAAATTACTAAAGCACTTGCCTGCTGATGCTGGGTAAGTGTGTGGTATTGGTTTCAACGCTCGGCCAGGCAACCGGGATTGTTGGAACATCATTAGCATTGAGCCAAGCTGATGTTCCCTCTGTGGCATACAGCTAAATACAGAAACAGATTCATTCTTTATTAATCCAGCACATTATTCAGCAAAGAAAGAGTGTCAACCAGATGATTTGCTAAAACCAAACTGTTAATCAAACCCAAATGTGTATGGAAACGACTCACCTTAAAGCCCTCCTCATGAAGCTGATGAGCAGTGGACAGAAAGTTGGGCCTGAATGAATGCTAAAAACAAAACCACAAAATAAAAGTAAGAAAGCAAGTAAAAAATAGGATGAAAGGTAAAAGTTCCTGTGGTTTGAGTGGAAGGACGGCAAATAGGAAACTATTTTTAGAAGTCTTGCATCACTAAAGCAGAATTTGCTATGCTCTCACCCTTATTTCATGAAACTTGCTAAAATAAAATACTGTACCACTAGTACATGTAATAAAGAGACTCAGTAAATTTTTTATGGAATAACTTTACCCCTTTAATGGATGCGAATATGCTTATTTTTATTAGTTCGGGACTGTAATATGATTATGTATAGGCTTAGGGACATTTACATTATTGAATTAAACCAAAACTAGAACCAGAAACCTAAGACCATTTTTGTCGCTTAAAATGTCATGTTTTTTTCCTGGAAATAATATTTCTAAAGGAGTTGTAAACATAGAATTGAACCAGATTTTGGTAAAAACCCAAACATTACAAACATACAAATAAAACCAAACAAAAAAGCTGTAAAATTAGTTTTGTGTAATAATAATGAAATAACATAAGGAGAAGTGCTGAATTACTGAAACGTATTTAACACTTTATATAAAATACATTTTTTTGGTGACGGCAGCTTAAAGACGCCTCTCAAATGGAGTAAGAAGTCATATAAATTGCTGTGGTGTAATTTTATTTCACTGACTTCAAGTGTAAAAATCTTGATGGTTCTGTGGGTCTCGTCTATCAAATCTGCTCTTGATTTTGTATTTTCTAATGGATTCAAGTCAGGTGATTGGCTGGGCCATTCTACAGCTTGGTTTTCTTTCTCTGAAACCATTCCTTGGCTGTGTTTTGGATCATTGTCTTGCTTAAATGTTCAGCCTGGTTTCATCTTCATCCTCCTGGTAATGTAAATGTTGCACTGAAGCAGCTGATATTAATTTACAATGACAGAGCAGAGGGTTGATAAAGAACTACTGAGGGATTTTAGCTGCTGTCTGGGCTTTCACTGCCTTTCTACAGCTCCCTTTCTTCATGTGCTCAATACTTTTTCAGTGTCATTTCATTTTATTACCCATGACTTAATTTCTAAATGAATTAGATTTGTTTTCTTTGCATATATGGATTGCTTTGGTTATCACCGACACCTGGGGGAAAAAATCAGGTCAACAGCACCTTTAGAAATATGTTTTCTGAAAAATGGTGACGTGTTCAATATTAATTTCCCCATTGTATATTATGCTTGGAACAAATAACAAAAATGACAAAGCTGAAAACAAAATTGCTAGAAATAACAGATCAAGCCAAAAGGTCAGTCAGTTTGTGTGGACAGACACGGAGCTGGAGACTATTTCTAGAAGAAAAGTCTTCCTCTAAGCACTTCCAGATCAATAACACAGCTCTGTGTTCACGGAGACTTAACCACGGACTGGTAATCAGGCTTTAAAAAGCATGTCAGATCTGCTGTCCCCAGGTACAGCCATCAGGCAGGTAGCATCTACAAAAACCTGGCTTTTGTTTCGAATGGGAATTTCATGCTTGCGTTTGTACCCGAGACTCCATTAGAACACAATGCTGTCTGAGCATCGTCAATGACCCTGACAAGATGTTTGATTTCCACGCCGAGAGTGGCCATGAATCGTAAACATATGAGAGAGCACAGGAGGAAATGAAAGAGGGCATGTTGACAATGATATTACAGCAAAGCATAAAACAAAGCCTCTGAATTCCAGTGTCATTGTCAAGGCTTTAAATTATGTGTGAACATCACACAGTTACACCCAAAGAAGATGAACCACAAAAACATTGTGCCTATGGAAAACTGAGAGGAGTTTTATCCTTTTAGAAATGTAAAACTTTCTGTTTTAAAAACTGTGTGCTCTGTTTATACAGTGGGGGAAATTTTTTTCTCAAAAAACATATTTCTAAAGGTGCTGTTGGCTTGAAATTTTTTACCGGATGTTGGTAACAACCAAATAAATCTAAATAAGCAAAGAAAACAAAATTAATTGGTTTGGAAATTAAGTTATGTGTAAAAAAATTAAATGACACAGGAAAAAAGTATTGAACACATGAAGAAAGAGAGGTGTAAACAGACAGTGAAAGCCCAGACAACAGATGAAATCTCTCAGCAGTTATTCAGCAATGCTCTGCTGAGGAAATCCCGGGAAATCTGAGGGCCCCCAAATGAATACCAAGAAGTATAAATGATACCTATAAATTATGTATAACATTGTTTGCGTATTTTCATATCATATTTTGCTACGGTGAGGCTCTAAAAAGTTTATGTTGAAAGTAATTATTAGATCTGTGCAAATGTGTCCCCCACCTTCAATCATGGACCTGTCCAGCAGTTTTAAGAAAGCGTTCGTTTATTATTTTTAGTTGTGAATTCATTTGAAGAAATCAAATACATAGTTTTTACATATTTACATAGTGCTTTACGTGTTATTATTAATTTGCATTAAGATAAAATGTAGAAAAAAGATTGAATGATATAAGAAAATAATACATTCATTCTTTAATTTTCTTTTCAGCTTAGTTTGTTTATTATCTGGGGTCAATACAGCGGAATGAACCGCCAACTTATCCAGCACATATTCTACGCAGAGGATGCCCTTCCAGCCGCAACTAATCTCTGAAGAACACACTCATTCACACTCATACACTATGTACAATTTAGCCTACCCAATTCACCTATACCACGTGTCTTTGGACTGTGGGGGAAACCGGAGCACCCGGAGGAAACCCATGCGAACGCGGTGAGAACATGCAAACTCCACACGGAAACACCAACTGACCCAGTCGAGGCTCAAACCAGCTGTAAGGACTACCTACCTGTACCACTGCGTCACCCAGAAAATAATAATGATAAAAAAAAGTTACAAAAGGGCCTCATGGCTGGAATTGCTTAGGGCCCCTTAATCACTAAATCCACCCCTGGCCCTTTGTCATTGTAAAATAATGCTAGCTGCTTCAGTCCAACATCCACATTATCAGGATGATGAAGGTGAAACCAAGGTGGACATTTAAGCAAGACAATGATCCAAAACACAGCCAAGGAAACTCTCAAATGGTTTCAGAGAAAGAAAACCAAGCTGTAGAATCACCTGACTCTAATTTAAAAGCTCCTTTACAAATATTATTCCCTGGAAAAAACAATAACTTGTTCATTACTTTTTTTCACCCACTGTATATTTTACATGATAAATTGCACTCAAAAAAAAAAATGATTTTGCTGCTTGTTTTAACTATTTAAATTGAGCTACAACAACACAGTTTTTTTGTTTTGTTTACGACAGTTGAATTGTTTTATATTCAAATAACTAAAAACATTGTTAACTATTTTATGTTAACCCAGCATTTTTAACAGTGTGTGATGAAAGGGTAATTACACTATTGTGGCAATTAATTCATCTTGAGCAGTCACAAATTAGCCATGCATTAAAACTAAAAAGTAAGACTAAATTGTCAAATGAATGATAAACATTTAGCAGAATTAAAAATGAACAAAACAAGAAAACATTGAAAAATATTAAAAAGAAATAAATAACAAAAAATAAATACATTCATAAATTTTTCTCCGGCTTAGTTCCTTATTTATCAAAGGGTCACCACAGCGGAATGAACCAGCAACTATTCCGGCATATGTTTTATGCAGTGTATGCCCTTCCAGCCTCAACCCAGTAATGGGAAACACCCACAAACTCTCATAATTACACATACACTCATACACTATGGCCAATTTTGTTGCACTCAGTTCATTTATAGCACATGTCTTTGGACTGTGCGTAAAAGCCAGAGAATCCAAAGGAAACCCAGGCAATCGTGCAACCTAGGAGAACATGCAAACTCCACACAGAAATGCCAACTGGTCCAACTGGGACTCGAACCAGCGACCTTCTTGCTGTAAGGTGATAGTTCTAATCACTGAGCCACCATAAAATAAATATATTGAAAACATAAATGAATACAAAAATTGTTTAAAACATTAGAAAGAAGCATGGTTTCTCTATAATAGCACTTGCTCTGCAACAATTATTATTTTTTTTCACCATTCATTTACATAGAATAATCAATACTAGAGCTGCTTATGTGGCTTGGCATTTAATGAGGAAATAGCTTGGATCAGCTCCAAGCAGAACTGTGAATACAGACATTATATGCATTATAAGCTGACTGTGATCATTTAGGACTGTCAAGAATGATTAATCGCCTGATCATGGTTATTTGATCTAGCTGCAGTTATTTGAGATAACCACAGTAATTGTGCAGTTTAAATTTCAATCAAACTCTTCCACCCAAGTAAGAGAAATGTAAAGACTTCAAGGCATGCTATCAAATATGCAATGCGTTTTCGGCGTGGTATACTGTGGATACAGGGATTTCGTAATATTGCACGGAGCAAAGATCCTGTTACCTTCCATTCTATAGAAAAAGCAGACTGAACTTTCTAAAGTAATAAAATAAAAAGTATATAAACTGTTAAAAAAGCACTTGGTTTCAAACATCTTATATGAATGTGGGTTGAACCCTAATAACGCGTTCAGCTCTGTTTTGACAAAAGATATTTAAAAGTGTATTTACATTGACATTTGGTCATTTAGCAGACACTTTTATCCAAAGCGACTTACAAATGAGGACAAGGAAGTAATTTACACTACTATAAGAGCAACAATGAATTAGTGTTGCAGGCAAGTTTCAGGTATGTAAAGTGTGAGAAGCAAATCATTAGTAATTTATTTTATTTATTTATTTTTTTATTTTTGTAGTACAGTTAGCGTTGGAGCCAGAGAGGTTAGTTGAGTTTTTAGTCGTTTCCTGAAGACAGCGAGTGACTCTACCGTTCTGATGCAGTTAGGGAGTTCATTCCACCAACTGGGCAGATTGAATGCGAGAGTTCAGGAAAGTGATTTCTTCCCTCTTTGGGATGGAACCACGAAGCGACTTTTATTCAAAGAAGGCAAGTTTCTGGAGGGCACATAAATCTGCAGAAGAAGGAGCAAAGCCAGAAGTCGCTTTGTAAGCAAACATCTTTGAATTTGATGCGAGCAGCAACTGGCAGCCAGTGCAAACGGATGAGTAGCGGAGTGACATGTGCTCTTTTAGGTTCATTAAAGACCACTCGTGCTTCTGCGTTCTGAAGCAGCTGAAGAGGTTTGATAGAGTTAGCTGGAAGCCCGGCTAGTAGAGAGTTACAGTAATCCAGCCTGGAGAGAACAAGAGCTTGAACAAGGAGTTTAGCTGCATGTTCAGATAGGAAGGGTTAGACCTTTCTGATGTTCCAGAGCGCGAATCTGCAAGATCGAGCAGTTCTAGAAATGTGGTCAGAGAAGTTTAGTTGGTCATCAATTGTTACTCCAAGGCTTTTAACCTTTTTGGATGCAGTAATGGTTGCCCCATCCATCTGGATTGAAAAGTTATGATGTAGAGTCGGGTTGGCAGAAACTTCAAGCATTTCCATTTTCGTAAGGTTAAGCTGAAGATGATGATCTTTCATCCAGTGTGAAATGTCTGACAGGCAGGCTGAGATGCGAGCTGGAACCGAGGGA
Organism: Danio rerio; assembly: GCF_052040795.2. Classification (NCBI taxonomy): domain Eukaryota; kingdom Metazoa; phylum Chordata; class Actinopteri; order Cypriniformes; family Danionidae; genus Danio; species Danio rerio. The sequence goes on along the minus strand of NC_141029.1, from coordinate 40,973,347 downwards.
TCATCAGGGTGAAAAGAGAGGTATAGCTGGGTATCATCGGGATAGCAGTGGTAGGACAATCCATGTTTCTGTATGACTGATCCTAAAGATGTCGTGTAGATGGAGAAGAGAAGTGGCCCAAGAACAGGACCTTGTGGTACCCCAGTGTTTAGATGCTGTAGATTGGACACCTCTTCCCTCCAAGACACCCTGAATGACCTGTCTGAGAGGTAAGATCAGAACCACTGAATAACAGTGCCTGCAACGCCCAGTGACTCAAGCGTAGATAGCAGGATCTGGTAGTTTACAGTGTCAAAAGCAGCTGACAAATCCAGCAAGATGGATGATTTAGAGTCTGCTTTAGCCAGTCTGAGATCCTCCACGACCGAGAGCAGGGCAGTCTCAGTTTAGTGGCTTTTCTTACAGCCGGATTGCTTGTTGTCCATGAGGTTGTTTTGAGTAAGAAAGTCCAGGACTTGATTGAACAAGAATTTCTCCAGAATCTTGGCCATGAATGGAAGCAGGGATACCGGTTTGTAGTTTTCAAGCAGCGTTTGATCCAGGTTAGGTTTCTTTAGCAATGGGGTTACCCTAGCCTGCTTAAATGTAGTGGGGAATAAACCAGAGTCAAGAGATGTGTTAATTATGTGAGTCAGTGTTGGTATGACTGCAGGAGAAATGGCTTGCAAGAGATGAGAGGGAATGGGATCAAGCGGACAGGTGGTTGCATGGCTAGATAGCACCAGTTTGGTCACCTCAGACTCAGAGAGCTGAGAAAAAGAGGTGAGTGTGTGTGGTGTTGGTGGTGTATCTTGCGTGTTTATTGTAAGTGCAGCAAATTGAGCACTGATTTTTGCAGTTTTAGTGCTAAAGAATATAGCAAAGTCATCAGTAGTAAGTGTGGAAGATGAGGGTGGAGGAGGAGGATAGATGAGGGAGGCAAATGTTTAAAAAAAATTTTAAAACATATTGTTATTTTACACTACCTGACTAAAGTCTTGTTTTCAATCCTAGTTATAAGAGCAAAAGAATAATAATTTGACTTCTAGTTGATCATTTGGAAAGATTTTCCTATAAATCAATTGTTGAACTTCATTCCAATTATCGCAAATACTGCAGAAGACCTATTGGAACTGGCATGGACTCAAGATTCTAATAGAAATTAGTCAAGTTTGGTGAAGGAAAAATCATGGTTTGGGGTTACGTTCAGTATAGGGCATGCAAGAGATCTGCAGAGTAGATGGCAAGATTGACAGCCTGAGGTAGCAAGACATTTGTGCAGCCTATTTCATTGCAAACAACAGTAGAGGGCAACTTTTTCAGCAGGATAGCACTCCTTCTCATACTTCAGCCTCCATATTAAAGTTCCTGAAAAAAAGAAGTTGAAGGTGTTCCAGTATTAGCCAGCCCAGTCACCCGACATGAACATTATTGGTAAGATGGAGGAGGCGTTGAAGATAAATCCAAATTATCTTGATAAAATCTGGGAGTCCTGCAAGAGTGCTTTCTTTGGCATTCTAGATGACTTTATTAATAAGTTATTTCAGTCATTGCAGAGATGTTTGAATGCAGTCATCTAAGCTTATGGGAGTCATACACAATATTAATTAATTTTCCACTGCACCATGGCTTTATATTCTATACTGTACATTATTTATGTTAAGTGACAAGACTTTTGTCTCAGCAAAGACAAATCTTACTGTCCTAATTAAAGAATTAAAAATCAAGGCATGATCATATTTTACTCTGGTAAAATAAGCGTAATCTAAAGGTATTTGCCTTTCATATAAGCCACTTCTGATACCAAATGATCAACTAGAAGTCAAGTTATTTTTTGTTGTTCCTAAAACTTGGATAAGCAACCAGACTTTAATCAGATAGCATACTTTGTTTTCAGACTTTTTACATTTTGGTCTCTGGTTACTATCATTTATTCATTCTTTCATTTTCTTGTCGGCTTAGTCCCTTTATTAATCCAGGGTCGCCACAGCGGAATAAACCGCTAACTTATCCAGCAAGTTTTTACGCAGCGGATGGCCTTCCAGCCACAACCCATCTCTGGGAAACATCCACACACACATTCACCCACACACACACTCATACACTACGGACAATTTAGCCTACCCAATTCACCTGTACCACATGTCTTTGGACTGTGGGGGGAAACCGGAGCACCCGGAGGAAACCCACGCGAAGGCAGGGAGAACATGCAAACTACACACAGAAATGTCAACTGAGCAGACGTTCGAACCAGCGACCCAGCAACCTTCTTGCTGTGAGGCGACAGCACTACCTACTGCGCCACTGCCTCGCCTGTCTCTGGTTAGTATAAAGTATAATTTCCCTTATTCACCAACTTTGCAACTGAATTTAATTGATTAATATGTTTCTGATGACTGTTTCCAGCATTACATTTGATCTAATAAATGTGCACTAAATATTTTCAAGAAATGTTTCCTTTAAAATATTATAAGGTTTTAAACTTTTATCATATGAGGAAATTACAGCCAGAAATGTTCCTGTTCTACTCAGTAAATCAGAGAGGAATGCAGACAGTCTCTTAAATATTCAACCCTGAAGGTAAGAAAAGAAACAAAGTTTCCTCCATACTTGTATCCCAATGAGAATCCCCTTCTGGGGAAGCTTGAATCCTGTAGAAAGCATGGCCTTCAGGAAGGCAGAGTATATGTTCGGTCCAAAGCAAGCCACCTGCAGAGAGCAAAAGAAAGCGCTGAGGGAAAAAAAAAAATACACAGGAGCTAGGAAGAACTATCTTGATCCGTACCATCACAAGCAAATATTCATTGCAGCATGCAGAAACTCCAGGATAAATTATTCATTCATCTCCATTAGCGCAATATTCAAAGCCAAGGTGAAATAAATCAGACATATTAAAGATGTTTCTGAATGAAGGTAGACTGGTGCGATATTACAATTATGAAAAAAGGACAGAATGGGGCCATCATAAAATCTGGGATGGAGATATTGTACTTCCTGCTCTAAAGCTAAAAAAATAAGAAACGCTCCTCCTGCTTTATTGTCTGGTTTCTATGGTTTTCCCGTTGCCAAGGAGAGCAGGTAACAGAAAAATCCTCCATGCTGAATTTGTAGCAGGGACACAAAAACTACATGTACAAGGAACTAAAGAGACTACAACCAGTGAGCATTTATTCCCTGATGCTGAAGCCGCTTCCCGGTAAACTGATAACAATATAAGCTGGAGACTATTGTGATGGATAAAACGGTCAATCAATGTGTCTGAAGCAGCTCTATACTGTACCTCTCCAGTAGAGGCCATCTCGCAGCGCAGGACAGGGTCTGCTTCTCTCAGCCGAGGCCATGAAAACATTGGAGCCTAGCAAATAATAGTAGTAGTAATAGTAAATAAAAAACAAAGCTTTTAAATAATCCATAAATATACGTTTTTTATTGTTTGATTATTCAGCGTTTCAAAACATGAATTAAATAAACATTTATAAAATTGACAATTTATTTATACATAAAAGTTGTTTTTCAATGCATTTATTTATTGCTTTATTAATGCCGTTTTAAAACACAATTCAAATAAACACATTTAAATCTGTCTATTTATTTGTCCATTTAAATTGTGATTTATTTATATACATTTTAATGATTCAATTCTTAAATTAATTATTTAATTCTTCATTTTATTTCCAAACAGCAGTCCTGTTCCTCAATGGCATACACACTGCGATTAAAAAGCTAGAGTTGAAGTCAGAATTATTAGCCCCCTTTTTAAATTTTATTTAATTTTTTTATATTTCCTAAATGATGTTTAACAAAGCAAGGAAACTTTCACAGTATGTCTGATAATATTTTTTTCTTCGGGAGAAAGTCTTATTTGTTTTATTTTGGCAAGAATAAAAGCAGTTTTAATTTTTTTAAAAACATTTTAAGGTCAAAATTATTAGCCTATTCAAGAATTTTTTTTTCGATAGTCTACAGAACAAATCATTGTTATATAATAACTTGCCTAATTACCCTAACCTGCCTAACTTAATTAACCTAGTTAAGCCTTTAAATGTCACTTTAAGCAGTATAGAAGTGTCTTGAAAAACATCTAGTAAAATATTATTTACTGTCATCAGGGCAAAGATAAAATAAATCAGTTATTAGAAATGAGTTATTAAAATTATTCTGTTTAGAAATGTGTTTAAAAAAATCTCTTTCCATTAAACAGAAATTGGGGAAAAAATAAACAGGGGGATTAATAATTAGTAATTAATTAATTAATAATAATAATTCAGACTTCAAAAGAAAAACTATCAAAATGTCCAATGTTGATTATATTAGACTTTTGTTTTCAATAGCGATTTAAAAAAAAAAAAATTATATAGGAAGTCCTCAGCTATGCATAGGCTATTATTAATCTGAAATTGAGTGTACATTCAGTTTTGAATTTACAAACAGTCGGCCAGTACCAGGAAACAGATATAACACATTGACACAAAGTAGTTTTCAGTCACGCTCATATAAAGGTAATATTTAACTTGTTTAGTTTTGCCTTTTGTTTTTGTTTTAAGTATGACATAAAGCACGAGTCTTCAAACACATAATTTTTTTTTACGTTTTTAAAAATAATAGCTTAACTATTTTCAAATAACTACTTTTTTTGTCTGTTCCATGGTGATAGTGAGTGCATAATATTTTGCTAGTTATTTTGCAAGATCATTGTATTCAGATAAAAGTGTAATTTAAAGGCAACTAGGTTATGTTTAACTAGGAAAGTTAGATTAGTCAAGTTATTTTACAACTGGTTTGTTGTGTAGACAATCAAAAAATATAAATACTTTTGAGGGAGGCTAATAATGCTGACCTTAAAATGTTTTTTTTAAATAAAAAAAATGCTTTTATTCAAGACAAACTATAAGAAATAACTTATTATAAAATCATTAGAGAAATTATTTTTGTTTTATAGGAATACTGTGAAAATTTCCATGGTTTGTTAAAGATCACTTGGAAAACATTACTTTAAAATAATGGGAAGGCAAAACGTCAACTGAATTTATTAATAGGTGTAAAAATGTACCTTGATGTGCTTGAATGTTAAAAATGTGTTATCCTACAATACAAAGTTACTTGTCAAATAAATGAACACGGAAGATTGTGAAAAAATTGACTAATTGTTTAAGTAGTTAGGAAAGGAAAGGTTTTTTCCTTTACACTTATCTGTGAAGTATTATCTCTCAGTGTTTACCACAAATCCTGGAATAAGAAAGCAAGAAAATGTTTACAAGCTTAATAAAAGTCTAATGTGTCCATTTTTAATAGAAGGTTAATGGTTGCAGGGGCATTCGACAGGCTAGGGTGACTCTCACCAATCAAAGGAAAACTTCTCATGTGAGAAAACAAGAAACCTGCTACACCACTGCCACCCACAGGCCAAAACATGAGCAGGAGGAAACACAAACTCACAACATGCAGTAATTTTAACCAAACGAATCATGCTGTTATACATTCATAATTTGGGGAATACAAAACAATCTATTGAACACAAAACTAGATATTTTTAATAATGTTAGGGACCTAAACCACTGCCTATAAATGTCGGTGGCTACTGATTTTCATTCCTCAAAATATCCTCACACAGGTTTGGAACCACCTGGGGGTGAGTAAATGGTCAGTATATATCATTTTGGGTGACTATTCCATTAAAGTAGATCTCAGTTTTGTTTTGGCTCCTAGAGTTAAACAGTTGAGTTTAACCATTTATAAATCCATTCAGCTGATTAGCGGGTCTGTCGTGAGCACTTTCAGCTTAGCTTAGCATAAATAATTGAATCAGATTAGAAAGTTGAATCAGCTTCTAGCTCAACCTTTTTTTTAAAGAAGAGTTTAGACAATCTTACAATTTAAAGCTTCTGCTATTTAGCGACTTGTAATTTTTATTTTATTTTTAGTGATGTGCTTTAAGCCAGGGGTGTCCAACCTCTGTCCTGGAGTGTTGTTGTCCAGCATAGTTTAGCTCCAACTTCCTACAACACATCTACCTGAAAGTCTCTAGTGCAGTGGTTCTCAAACTGTGGTACGCGGGCTTCCTCCTAGTGGTACGCGGAGGAATCGCCAAATAATGAAAGAAACAATTAACACTTTTAATCCTTTGATGCGTAATATAACATCGATGTGATCAGCATTGTCTGCTTGGTGAAGCGTACGATCACAACGCTGTGCTTAGAATGTTTATTTTAGTGCTTTGTGACATAAGCTGCTGAAAATCAGTTTCCGAAGTTTAAGCATTGATTCTGAAGGTGATTTGACAGACATGAAAAGTAGCCAATCACAGTCGACCTTTTCTAGTCGCGTGAAACGTAAGGGCGGGACAAAGGCTTTCTGTGTTGCAGAGACAGAGAAAACAACTTAAAAACAAATGTTTTGTTGGAATAATGCTTCTCGGATGTTTTCACTATAGAGATGTCTAGCAGAGTAATTAAACTGCGGACATATTTCCTGCCTTTTTGATGATCTACATACACGTTTCGCTCTCCGACAGCCAGTCGACTCGCCTCTGACCTGTCAATCCTCTAAATACATTCTGAATGGCGGCGCGGGAATGCAGGTATTGCGCATAGACTGGTATTGCGCAATTACTCATTTCTGCAAATGTGGCGAGTGCTTTATTTTAACACGAGAGAGCGCATTCATGTACGCAAATCGCTAAAACAGATATGCGAGCTCCTAAATAGGCTTTTTTTTTTTCAAATGAACTGCAAGTCCTCTCATGATCGCATGTGTGCTCAGATTGAATACAATCGCGATCTCTCCACTATTAAAGTAGACATTATTTATCTTTATTCCTTGACTAAATTTAGTCAAAAGTATTCAAAGTTATCAAGTATTTAGAATTAGATTGATGCATGATCGATGACAATGCAAATGGTCTTCTTATTTGGCTGTATTGTGAAGTGAAACTTACTTTTAGCAAAGGTGGAACTTATTTCTTTACGACAAAAGAATTATGCTGGAAATGTTTCTGGATGAGGTATTTGTGTGATTTATACATTTAGCTGTATTATGATCTGTCTTAAAGCATTACAGGTCAAAACATTCGTTGTTACGTATTGTTTATTTATCAAAATTAACAATAAGGCTCTTAAAGCACTGCTTTGATAAATGTAGTGTTGTCATATTTCAAATACTTCAAGTAAAATGAAGTCATTTATTTATTTTTTTTTACTGACCGTGTACTTGTATTATTTTTTTTTTTTGTATTTTAGATTAAGATCAAGTGTAAAATAAAATCTACATGTGATGTACAGCTATTTAAGAAACAGATTTGCCATATTGTAAAGAAAAATAGTGTAAAATATGTAAATAAAAGGCTAAATTTAAATATTTTTACCATATACTTTAATTAAACCTTTCAAAGCTTGAAAATATTGTTTAAAAATGGGCAAAAAGTGTCTCTATGGCCTTAAAGTTTATGTGGTAGTTTTGCCAGTGCTATTGAAAAAAGATTAATTGTCATGAAATGAAAAATCGACCATACTTCCTTTGTTAGTGCAAATTCCTATACATGTAGCTTTGAGATTTAAGCAATTAAACCATTCAATCAGGTTTACACCTTTTTACACTTTTAAAAAAAAGTGATTTCATAATGAAAATCAGATTATTTTTTTTTCAAAAGTAACCAACTAGTACTTTTTAAAAGAGTACTTTGTACTTTTACCTAATATTAGTATTATTTACTAAAATTTGTGTTATTTTAGCAGTGTAATAGTATTTTTCCTTGAGTACAAAAAAGATTTCACAAGCATTAAGTGCAGGTTTATTATATTATTAATATATGATTAATAAATATTATTATTATTATTATTATTATTATTAATGTTTTTTATGTGTATCTATTCCTATGCAATGTTTTATGGGTTGCTGAGAATACATTTCAGGTCTTCAATACATAGCATGTCAGTCTTGAAAAAAAAAAAGGTGCTGGAATTGATTTTCATTAGGCTGTGCCTGTATGAACCCTGTCATATGTACATTTAACATTTCAAGATTTGTCTAAAAGTGTATGAATATGACATATAGCCTATATTTATGAGGTCCAAGCAACATTTCCAGCTTTTGATGAATAGGCTATTATGAATACTTTAAATTTAAGTGCAGCAGTTTTCTTTTTACTTTTTAAGAACAGCGCCATTTTTTATGAACCTTTAAAAGCACATTTTAACTAAAACGTTTTTTTTTTTTTTTTTTTTTACCTGCAAGCACAGTTAATGTTCAGACTATTTAAAATGTTTAAAGTGACTGACAATAACACATATTCTTAATAATAGGAATTAATCTGCATCGTTTTTAAACTGTGCACACCTGTAGCTGCTTAATTAGGCCCACAACGCTATTTTTAATACTGGTTAAAAAATAGCGTCGTAAGGTGGTACTTGGAGAGACAATTTTTTTCTAAGGTGGTACTTGGTGAAAAAAGTTTGAGAACCACTGCTCTAGTGAACATAGAAAGAGCTTGATTAGCTGGTTTAGGTGCGTTTAATTGGGGTTGGAACTAAAATATGCAGGACACTGACCCTCCAGGACCAAGTTTGGACACCCCAGCTTTATGCAAACTTCATTTGTAAAGGGAAAGACTTTCTGTTTTTGGTTGTACTGAGTATTAGCATACAGAACATGTTTCGGACAGAACCAACAGGGGAGCAGATTGACTTCCATTCAAGCAGTTTTCGAGTGACGCTATGAGCTGATTGCCCGGTGAGAAGTGACGTCCTTATCCCTCCAATTAAAGGCAGACAGCTCCCATTACCAGCACAGGGGACACGGGACGCAGATTAGCACACCACCTCGGCCTCTGATGCAGGAACTCATCCTTGAAGCCATCTAATCAGCCCTGGATAAGCCAGCCTCACTTACGCATGTAAATGCGAGAGGAAGCCGCACCGGTGGGAATAAACACAAGCAGCTTTGATTCTCTGTGTTATTGATGCATTGTTGGCTGTTAATGTGGCAGAAATCCCAGCGTGCATCTCTGCCATGCTGAACCGTGGAGGTGAAGGACACTTCTAGTTTTCTACCACTACTACTACTACTACTTTTATTCCACACCGGGCACGGTTCCAGAGAGAGTTCATCGTCACAGCAGATGTATTATTTACTACTGAACCCCCCAAGGATCCAGACTACCCTGCGAGGAGAATCCCAGAGCAAGTAGCAAAGAGTGGTCTTCCCTATTACCAATTTATAGAGCTTCCTTTAAAGGCCAGCAGTTGGCATGGAAACCAGGCCTTCCAGATCCCGATGGGTCGCTGAATACATTACAGAAGGAAATTGCAAATATTGTACACTGACAAGTGTATCACATAACACCAGTGAGAAAAATCAGTATTAGTTTTTTTTTTTTTTTTGAGAGAGAGAGTTTATCTCGGCAGACGTGTTTCCCAAAAAACTCTGCTTAATTTGAGAAGCAGAGGTTCTCAAACAAGGATAATGAGCACTTTCATGAAGCACAAAGGCAAAGTGTGTCCATGCACTTTGAACAACTCTTACACGCCGACCTTCATCTGAGGAAAGCAGTAAAGACTTCACATTGGGGACTTGTTAGGCAAGGCAGAGCTGTATTTCTGAGATGAAGCCCAGCTTGACAAAAGAGGAAACATGAAACATGACAATTTATCAGTGTGGACTCATATTTTCGCCCACAGAACTTCTGCTCACTTGATACTTTCCATTCTCTTTAAACCCCAGAGATGGTTGTGCATGAAAATGCCAGAAGATCAATAGTTTCTGAAATGCTCAGAGCAGTTTGTCTGGCACCAACAACCATGGCATCTTCAAAGGAACTTAAATCAACTTTTTTTTTTTCCCCATTTGATGCTCAGTTTGAACTTGATCATCTTGACCTTTGTGGCATTCAAGTCATGTCAGAAAAGATTGTATTTATAAGTTTAAAGCACATAAACACTCCACAAAAAAAAAAAAAAGTTTTGAGCGCGACTTGAATTAACTGACCTATTTTTTTGTCATTTACTAAATAACTATTTAATTTGCAACTACAAAATGTTATTTTTTGTGTGTTAACAATAGAATATATAACAGTTCAGTTCACAGAAGCTTCATTAATAGAGTTGGGTACTGAAACCCGGTGCCATACCCACAGTTGAAGTCAAAATTATTAGTCCCCTTTGATTTTTTTTTTTCTTCTTTTTTAAATGTTTCCCAAATGATATTTAACAGAGTAAGGACATTTTCACAGTATGTCTGATAATATATATTTTTTTCTTATAGAGAAAGTCTTATTTGTTTTTTTTTTTTTGGCTAGAATAAAAGCAGTTGTTAATTTTTTTTTATCCATTTCAAGGTCAAAATTATTAGCCCATTTAAGCTATTTTTATTTTATTTATTTATTTATTTATTTGGATAGTCAACAGAATAAACCATCGTTATATAATAACTTGCCTAATTACCCTAACCTGCCTAGTTAACCTAATTAACCTAGTTAAGCCTTTAAATGTCACTTTAAACTGTATAGAAGTGTCTTGAAAAATATCTAGTAAAATATTATGTACTCTCATCAAGGTAAAGATAAAATAAATCAGTTATTTGAAATCAGTTATTTAAACTATTATGTTTAGAAATGTGTTGAAAAAAAAATCTTCTCTTCATTAAACAGAAATTGGGGGAAAAATAAACAAGGAGGCTAATAATTTAGGGGGGCAAATAATTCTGGCTTCAACTGTATGCACCAGACCAAATCAGCATATGAATTTCGGTGCCACTAGTGCTGCGACAGGGACGTTAGAAGCATCAAGGGGTACATCAAAAGCACACATAGGTACATGTTGTGTCACACCATCTCTAAATATTTAATTCTTAACAACTTATAATGAAATACAGACACCGTAGATGATGTTAGGCGTTTGTTCTTGTTGCCACTTTCACTGGGTACGTTTACATGGAAATCAATGTTCCAATTTTAATGTGTCTAAGACAATACTCTGATTGAGAGTCTACCATATAAACAGCAATTTTTCATTACCTTTAAAAAAACACAGACACCCGCGTAACGAAATGTGGAGGTTTTTTTCTTTCCATTTAGCATGCGGTATTAAATTACATTAAAACTCCTTACTTCATATTGTCATCCAAAACCTTTGTTTGTTACGGGGCCATGAACAATAAGTTGCTGAAAGAAAGTGAAAGTGCTGAACTGCAGTTAAAGTTGAAAAATTTTAACTGAAACACTTGAAATAACATGAAACTCCAGAGGAAATGTGGATAGCGTGGTGACACAATGACATTACTCAATCTATGTGTTATAACATGTAAAACAGGATCATAAATGGAACATTTAAAAAGCAACTCGTGTACACACCTTAAATAATTAGACTACTGACATCCACGTTAAGGTAGTTACAAGCCCAAACCCTTGAAAAAAAGGTGTTTCCTGATTTTTATGACAGCCTTTCCACAGGTTAGTAGTAAGCTGATGTAATGTTAATTGCAAAATGCAAATTTTGCATTTATGCTAACAAAAAAATGGTAAAAATAAATATATATGCAATTCTAATCAAATAAATAAAATATGAATTGATGTATACCTCAAAATGTAATTAAATTGTTCAAGTAAAATTATTAAAATATATTTTTCAGTGTCAGTCATTTTCTCGTGTCAACTACCATACTTTTGTGGCTCAAAAGTATCTGTTCCAGCACCTTTTTGGCACCGGTGCCATTTTAAAAGTATCGATTTAGCACCGGTATCGAAATAACCCCAAACGAGACCCAACCCTATTCATTACATATATTAAAAAAGCAAAAACACTGATGAACATTTAATGATGGCACACCAGGTCATAAGAAATAACCACTAGGTAGTTCTGTATTGATTGTACTGTACTGAAAATGTATAGAAATTGCAACCTTCCACAGAGGACTTGAACTCAACATCCACATGCCCAGTTGCTCTCAGTTACTGCAATGTGATTGGATGATAGAAGCTGAAAAGGTGGAGAGTAGTGTTGTGTAGTAACATATTAATATTACTTTTCAAGGTAACAAGTAAAGTTAATGCATTACTTAAAAAATAATAATAATATTTGAGTTACAGTTTTGAAAATGTAATGCAATTTACTCTTTTAATTTAATTGATTAGCTTTCAAAAAATAAATTGCTGAATTAAAAGTAGTCGCAATAAATCACGCAGTCAATGAGAGAATGTGTTCATTATTTTGAATGCATAGAAGAAAAGGAAAAGGGATTGTCTCAATGAATAGTGATTTTACTTATAACAAATAGTATAAAAGGAGAAAACATATTGCTTTCAACCTTCAATACTCTGTATATACAGCATATATTACTCTGGGGTCAGGAAGTTAGTATCCTAAAATATTTTTGTGTACATTATTTTTATGTAAATGGAGGTTATACAGTGCATTGTTAAATGCAGAGTTCCTCTATTTAAAAAAAAAAGAACGAAAAAAATAGTTCTGAAAGAGTTAAAGCCTCAGCCAGGTAATAAAAAGTAACGTCAAAGTGACAAAAATAAAATACCGCAATACTTATTACAAAAAGTAACTAACGCAAGTAACCTTTTTTAAGGAGTAACTCAATATTGTAATGCATTACTTTAAAAAATAACTTGCCCCCCAACACTGAGAGTATTACTGTTCAGTGTATGATATTAAAAAATGTTTAAGCTCTTTTGTACTCACCAATTGCAATTAGTTTATCAAAAATAATAACTTTCCATATTAATATATTAAAAAAAACAATAATGCTTGTGATGGCACAGCAGCCATTACCGTAGTTTTAAGAGTCACTTTATATTTGTGAAACTGGAGCAAAAATTATTGTAATATTAAGTAAACATCATGTCCCGTGACTGTATTTTCTAAATGTCCTACTGTAAATACACCAAAACTACATTTTTAATTAGTAATGTTCTTTGCTAAGTACTTCATTTAGGCAACTTTAAATGTGATTTTCTCATTATTTCGATTTCAGATTTCCAAATAATTGTACCTCTGAAATATATTTTCATAAGCTAACAAAGTATACATCAATGGAAAACTTACTGTACTAATTCAGCTTTCAGTTGTTGTTTTTGTCCAGTTCATAAAAAAAATGACACTTAAAACTTGTGTTATCATATTTAGTATGTTAACATGGACACCAATAATTCAATCTTAATATGATTAAGACAATACTCTAATTTATTTTGATGACCTTAATCCGACTAAAGTCATAATCGAACTAAACAAAAATTAAATTAAGACATTTGAAGTATGCCTTTTTGTTGTATTATAGAAGTGATGTACAGTATGGACAAGCGTGTAAACACTGCAATCAAACTAATACCATCATGTGGGATTTTCGCTGCATTTTGCGACAGGATAGTCTATACACACACTTCTGTTTGACACTATTCTGTGCACTTACCAAGTCTGTGAAGAACCACAGACACCTGCAGCGTGAAATACGGAGGTTTTTTTGTCTCCCATACAGTGTGCAGTATCAAATTTAGTTAAAACAAAACACTTTCCCAGCAGTTCATACTTGCATCCAATATCTCGTTTGCCACAGAGAGCATGCATGAAATGTTCCTAAATAAAAGTGAAAGTGCCAAACTGCAGTTAAAGTAAAAAAATGTAAAATTAAATTCCTGAAATTACAGGAAATGTGGATAGCATGGTGATGCAATGATGTTAATCGAATTATGTGTAATAACATGTAAAATGGGATCATGAAAGGAACATTTAAAAAGCAACTCATGTAAACACCTTAATCATATTACTGCCTTTTTCAGATTAAGTCAAATAATTAGATTACTGATGTCTATGTAAATGTTGTGACTGTGATCCAGACTTCCTAAATAAGTATTATTCCTTATCCATATTGATAGCAGTTGTGCTACTTACTTTTTGGTCTCAATTCTTTGATGAATACAAACTTGCAAAAGAATTGCATTTATTAGAAACAGAAATCTGTTATTACGTTAATTTTTGTATTATTCAAGACATTACCTTCCTCTGGGAAACTTAAAAAAAGAGATCACGAAGATGCATTTGAAGAAGAGAGAGTGAATGAATCTTTAATCTTGCAAGAGAGTGTAAATCCCCTATACGTTTCCCTTCAACTGAAACATCCAGTTGGCTGTTTAAAATTCTTCTCAGCACTAAATGAGGTATTTAAAACTTTGAGATTGGCAGGAGACGGGGATTATTCCCTTGTGATTGGCTCCTCTTTTGCGGCTATTGCACTGAAACTCCTTGATCATTTCACAGGAAATGACTTTGGGAGAATAGAGACACCATTCAGGCGGCAAGTGTCTTAGACTCACGTAACAACTCTGACTCCTGAACCTGTGATACAAACCAGCTCTAACACTCCAGTAATTTAATTGTACAATCAATCACTTTACAAGCCGATTAACTGGCTCACTCAGGAAAGAGTAACTAGTTATTTGATAAGACAAATAAGCCAAACAGGAGTACAAATTATCTACAGCAGTATAGTCTGCAAATGTGTTAAACATCTTATTCCATTTGGACAGACTGAAAATATTGGTCTATTCTTTTTGAAAATGATATTGATATTTTATTATCTAAAAATGATTAATGCAACATTATGTTTTATTAGAATAAAAAAAAAAATATTTATTAAGAATTAAATGCATGGAATTTAGCAAAAGAGTGCAAGGAAAGATTTTTAGAACATAACAACGGTTTCTATTTTAAGTAAATTATGTTCACTTGAATTTTATTCATCAAAAAAAAATCTTTAAATATTGATTAATTCAGTATTTATTTAGAAAAAATCACATGACACTGAAGACTGGAAAAATGCCTGCTAAAGAAAAAGCTTTCCATCTTAAGAATGAATGTGTTTTAGAATATATTTAGAGGTTGTTTTCACATGACATCATGGATGACGTGTGAAATTCAGATGGAGGGCAGGAAGTGGTTCTTCTACATAAATACTACATAAAAAATATTTCAGTTTTGTGTTGTTTATAATTGTTTAAATCAGCCAAAATATGAAATGCCGAACAGCTTTTATAGACTTCCAAAGTTTTAGTTCAAGAAACTGGCTAAAAAATGGAAGAAAAGGCAGCATGTAATAAACATTTTTTTTCAATACATCCATGTGTAAAAACCTTTTTAGAACACGATAATTAGTTTGACAGTACTTATGAAGTTTATATATAGACTTAGATATAAATATGCTAATGTGTTGTATATAAAAATCAGATGCAAACACCACCACACTTATACAAAATCCAGGAGAATATAAATGACGTACTCTGCCATGTATTCACTGCAATGAAGTCAGTGTCTTGTTTTGCAATAATCCAAGTCTTTACTGGCGTTTCGGCAGAATAAACAACCATAACATAACATCTATATGCACAGCAGTAGTGAATATTTGTTGATGGTACATGTAACCCCTGCGACAAAACTAAACTGTTATTATTGTGGAGCATTTTTCCCCCCTTACAAAAATAAATAAAGAATTATGTAGAATATGCATCCACGCTTTTGTATGCTTTCATCTGTTATTCCGTGATGTCTGGAAGATATCTGCATGGGGAAAAAACTATAGTAACTTATAATAAACATGTTTTTGAACCACATAGTAAAGTGTATAATGTGTATGACTCTTTGTTAATGAATGCTACAGAATACTGCAGCATAGTAAACTGATAAACTGTAATAAATACTGTAATGTTAGTGTAAACTGTGGTGCATTAGGATTATAGCGTAGAAAACCGCATATGAGTGGGCGCAGCCATTTTAATCTTTGGCTCGAGACTTACGGTCTCATTCACTTCCATTTATTTTTAGATGTTAAAAATAGCTCGTTTTGCTGCTTGATGTTGCAAACTGATATTTTCTGATATTTTATATTTTATTATATTATTCTACTTTGTCTGTATTATCATGCAAACACTTGTTTGTAGATCAAGTAGTTTGATCATTTCTGCCTTTTATTATTCCTAGTCATTTCTCCCATTGGAAACTCAATTGGAAGTTCTAAAACAATAGCAAAGATGAGCGCACTTCCGCATTGAAGAATAAGGTCAATTGAATAACTTCATTACTACAGTTGGGTCATACCACAGCAATAATATAATGACTATGGCAGTTTAATTCAAGTAATTATCTATAGCATACTTCCAAACACTATAGTATTTTCATGTAACGTAATTATACAGTATCTACCGCCTCAATGACAGGCAAATATGTTTTAGTTCAGTAGAAAGATCAGCTCTCTTCATGATCATGATCATGTCAACATATATGATTATTTTCTATTTTTATTTACTTTAAAATGTGGTATAAATTGCAAAAATAGGGACTTTCCTCCTTGTCTCCCGTTACGTTTTTTTTTTTTTACTTCCCTCCATCTAAATTTTGCACGTCACCAGAACCATGTGATTGAAAACTACCTATGTAATATATAAAACCGTCATTCTTAAACTCTAATAATATTTAGCAATTTTGGTGTTCCCACTATTTTATAAACAACAAGACTTTTTAAAGCACCATTAATTCAAATCAAGCACCATTGTGATTCACACCATTAGCATATGTAACGCCATGAAAGTACTTAACATTTCACTTACACTTAAGATTTACATTAAAATGCCATAGTGCATAGCTTTTATTGTGCTCCTGGCCAAACGACTAATATTGCTTAGGCGGAAGGATCAGAAACCTCCAAACCCACCACAGTGAATCTGTGATACCCTCTTCTTCCTAAAGTTGGAAAAAATAAGACTGTCTAGAAGTTCATTTAACCAGTTCAAGATAATTTGGGACCCATGTTTTATTGTCAAATATAGACCAACACCTTGTTCCAGCAAATTCATTCTTTTTCTTTATGTAATAATTGTGGCCAATCAGACACATAATTATTCTGCTTTTATTCAACAATTAATACACCTCAACTTCTACCCAGGAAAAGACTAGATGGTCAGTTGTAATCCAAATCCAAGAATCCCTATGCAAATCCCCCCCCGCTTTGGAACAAAGACTATAAAATGCACCTCGGGGGAGTTAACTTCTCATTGGTCAACTTAGCTCCGGAGGGTGGGTACAAAACCATCCTTATAAAAGCTTGTAAAAGCTTGAGGACTCCCGGGAGCAGATGGGGACCCAGACAAAATGGATTATTCGCACAGCTCAGACATTCCCATTTCTGATACCTTTCTTTCTTTCTTTTCCGCCGAGAATCTAGTTAAGTTTAGTGCTCTGCAAAACCAGTAGTCAATACGACAAGCCATTTTGCCACTTCAAAATTTAAAATGACTGACTATACCCCACTCCAAGCCTCGCGAGGACAGAAAACTGACAACCGGCTAACCACGCGTTCAACAGAGGGAGTTCTTCACATTACAAAAGGAACGCAAATAACACTTCCAGACTACAACTGAACTGGTGTAAACTAAATGTAAACCTAAAGAGAACATAGAAGGATTCAATTGATTATTTGTGGTTCGCTTGATTTGGTCTTACAAAATCCGAGGTTTTTCCATTATTACACTCGGTCACACTTTATTTTGATAGGGTTGGGGTTAGGGGTAGTGTAAGTTGACATCTGTAAAGTTTCTTATAGTCGGTTAAATGTCTGTTGAAGAGCAGTATTAATAGATATTAAGCAGACACTACTAATACGTAAATGGACCATCAAAATAAAGTGTTACCTTACACTCTCTCAAACTCTTATTTAACTTTCTTTACACTTGTATGAATGTGTGTTTGTGTTAAGTGTTAGATTAGTCAACAAAGTTTCATTTAGTATAAAGGTGCCTGTTCATATTTATGAATCTCATGTCTTAAACGTTGATCTTGCTACCCTGCTTAAACATAAATTGCCTTTTATTTCAGATAGCAATAGCCATAATTAAAGTCTCTCTTTTTGAACCCCCTCTCAAATGAATCTTTAATTCTCTTTGAGCTAATTCATTACATTTACAAAGCTCAAAATAGACTGTATTGTGTGATGCAGATTGTACAATTGTAGTTTTTAAGTCACAATATTATTTAGCCTTTTATTTGTTGGCAGTTTTTTATTTTTTTTATTTTATTGTATGTATAGTTGATCCTATCTATGTTTTAAAATATATTTTAATTGTTTTTGTCCATTGTTTTTTTTTTTACTGTAATTTGCCATAACATTCATAATTATTTTATGCCACAGTAATGGTGTCATTTTAAAAATAGAGAGTTTTAAACAGTCATGTTCAAAAAAAATTTATAAAATTTATTAATTAAATACAGGAAATATTAAATTGTGGTTTCTAAAATGTTGATATAATATGCATTTCTTTTATCATTATTATTCTAAAATATTGACTTTTAGGATTTTTAAATTAAGAATTTATCTTTCTTTTGTTCTGTTTTGGACAGTAAAATTGCTTAAATAACACCATAAACATACTTATTTTCTAATTTAATTAAAGCACTTTCAAGAGCCTGTTTGTTTTTAAGTACTTTCCAGTCCTTAATTCCATATGTATGAATTTAAGTCTTTTCAAGAAGCGTGGTAACCCTGTTAATTTAATATTTGTACTCTTGTTCTCGATATATGTTTAAAAAATATATAAATTTTTGTATATACTTTATGCACATACCTTAATGCCAACAAAATCCACTGGAATGATTGGGTTTTCGAGAGAGGGCAGACGAGACTCATCCATCCGCTCCCCCACCATCACCCTGGTGGCCACATCAATGAAGTCCACACCGATAGTTTTAGAAACGAAAGGAAAGGATCGAGAGGCGCGCAGGTTACACTCGATCACCTGAAACAGAGACATATGATTCTGAGTTACCAGCAGACGTATTATAACTATAGGGCTGAATGATTTACTTATTCCTTACTAATATGTAATGTTTTTCAACGGAAAAAAATGTTTACAAAGTGAATGAATATGGCAAAACGATTACTCTGGATCTGAAATGTGTCTAAATATTATTAGTCTACTTGCCATGAAAAATGTATGATCAAATCATATCATTCTCACTTACAGTACAGACATTTTTCAAGAAGAACTGAGCAGCAATAACTTACCATTACATCATTGCCTTTTACTAAAAATTGAGTGTTAAATGGCCCCGAAATCTCAAACGCCTTTGCAATTTTCTGAGTCGCAGTCTTCACCTGAAATAAGATGTATATATTTATAAAAATGACAAGCAATAACTCAAACTCTTTACATATGCACAAGCAGAACACATAGATCATAGTCTGAGTAATGCATGTCTTGTCAGATAAACACCAATCAAATATATAGCTTGAAACTACATACCAAGTACTAAAAGTTTGGTATCAACTCTGATAAACTGAGAGCGGATGAAAAGAGCAGCCTGTGACTGACTGCTGGCCCTCTGAGAGGCTGTTGGTAAGTTTGCAGGGAATAAACACGCTTTGTCAGATGTGTTTTAAGTAGCAGACTGCACAAACTATTTTTGACAGGCCCCTTTGATTCAGCTTGAAGGAGAATGAAAAGTCACATCTGCGGCTCGTGATAAAACACAATCAAGACCACACTATTCTGAAGAGAAAAAAAACTTTAGATTAAAAATGACACTGGCATTTTTTTAGACTAGCTGCAGATTTTGTTTCTGTTTAGACTGCAGTGTTTGTGCCAGCACAGAGATTGTCATTGTTACAATACTGCCAACTTGATTTCACCAAGTAGGACATGTTCCTGGATTAAAATCTATGTTGATCCTGGAACAACAACCCAATCAGCCAATCATAATTAAGGGCCTTGTGGGAATTTATGGTAAATTTAGGCTTACAGTTAGGTTTATGCACTTCTACTTGATTGTTATCCTCTGATTTTGGGAATAATTTAAAGTTATGGTTGGGTTTAGGGGTAGGGAATAGATATGGTTTACATTTTCTAAAAAACATGATGTTCCAGGATCAACATACCTGTAGATGTTAATCCAGGATTGTGAGGACGTGCATAACATTACAGAAATGTTCTGTTGAATTGTTTATTCATGAGGACAGTAAATAACCTGTTAAACTAAAAAAATAAGTGTGTTTGTTTAAAAAAAAAACACCTGATATTAAAACCTGGTACACCGTCAACAGCAAAAAAATGAAAAAAATAAAAATAAAAATAAAGAAGAAACAAACTGATATGCATAAAGTCAGGTTGAGTTTTAACAATAACCAATAAACCTTTAAAGATAGTTTTGTTCACTGACAAATGTGCCATTGTGACCAGTGCCATAGTGAGCAAAGCACGTTAAAATATATCTTAAGCTCCACCCCCCTTCTGCGAAGCACTGCAAATGATGTAATAAAGTCTTAAATTACTTTGTATACAGTGGTCCCTCTCTATAATGTCCCTCACTGTTTGCTGTTTAGCAGTGTTACGGATTTTTTTGTGCAATTTGACATGCTTTTTTTATTTTTATCTGTTTTTACAGTGCATTGTGTTCTGTGTCCTGATTGGATGTATACCATTGTTAATCAATCTCCCTTGTGTCTCTGTAAAGTACAGAATGTGTTTAGCCTGCCAAATTAAAATAAATCTTCCATTGCTAGCAGTGTGAGTTCCAACAATGATGCAAAAAGTGTAACTGTCCGGAGCAAGACCATCATAAAATGGTGACACACCGGATGCGCCACGCCACGATGTGCTTTGAATCTTTGTACATTGTTGCCGCAAGTTGGCAGCGGTATGCTGTGCCCAGCTATTACTCCGAATTTGAATCGCATACTTCAATATAGTACGCTACAATCAGTATGCGAGTCGAGCAGTATGTCCGAATTCGAAAATCAGTATGCGAGAAGTACCCAGAAGACCTACTTCCGGCGAAGATTCTGAATTATGCATCGGATGGACACTATCCTATTATGCCATGCGAGAGAATTCATGAATGGGAGTGAAGGTACTCATGCAGGTAGGTCACGTGTTCATGACAAAACGACGAATGTAGTACATCCGAGTTCCATTCATATTGCTCACATTCATACTATATAGATTGTACTTTTCTAACAGCTGAGTAGTTTGTTTAAACTCAAATGCAGTACCTACTGAGAAGTAGGTGGTTTCGCATGCAGCCAATGTCACAGAGCAGCATCTTAATAATATCATTTTAAATAACATGCGAGTGCACATCCAGTGTACGACCCTCTTAAGGATGGATTCTTTCGCTTTGTGTATCAGTAACTGCAGGAAAAAGAACATTATGCTGGATGCTACATAATCAGCACAAAATCTAAAAAGCTTTATGAACCTTTTGCTGATAGCAATGAATGTTTGCGCCTGACAACAGGTTTTGATCTTTGGTTTCATTCTATAATTCTGGCCTATTTTTCCAGGAAACTTTGAGAGTGTTTAAACAAGAGAGAAAAGTGTGAAAATGTCAATGCCTGTCTGAGATAAGTGTATAAAGTGTGCAGTTGGGGTTTTAAAGCCTTAAAACATCTATAAAAATAGTAAAAAATGAAGGGCCTATTGCAGGCTATTTTTACAACGTAACCCCCACGATAAATGAGGGACCACTGTATATGTAAAAACACAACCAAGAGGTTTTAGCCCTTTCCCTTATAGATACTGTTAAAGGGATAGTTCAGCTATTTACTCATTATTTATAAGCATTTATATATTTTTTTTTATTCTGTTGAACACTAAAGAAGATATTTAAAGAAGAAGAAGG
Organism: Danio rerio; assembly: GCF_052040795.2. Lineage (NCBI taxonomy): Eukaryota > Metazoa > Chordata > Actinopteri > Cypriniformes > Danionidae > Danio > Danio rerio. The sequence goes on along the minus strand of NC_141029.1, from coordinate 40,951,712 downwards.
CTGAAAACCCATAACCATTCACTTCTGTAGTAGAAAAACAAATACAATAGATGTCAATGGTTACAGGTTTCCAACATTCTTCAAAATATCTTCTTTTGTGTTCAAAAACTAAATGAAGGTGATTTGTAGGAGCCTTGTGAAAAATGTGGACTGGCAAAAAATAGACGTGTGTGACTGAACAAGGTGCAAACCAGAATGGACACAGCAAGCTTTTGTGAATGAAAATGAGGCTGGCACCTTCTCCAGAGCCCCCTGGCTGATGGTCTGGGTGGGCAGCATGAGTGTGGCGTCTCCTGAGTGCACTCCTGCATCCTCCACATGCTCTGTGATAGCATGAGCCAGAACCTGGAACCACAATTGTACATAAAAAGAGCTGTCATTTACTGCAACCCTTGTTTAGATATGCTTCATGAAAATCATGCATTGTCTCACGTACAACACTAGTGCTATACAATATATATATATATATATATATATATATATATATATATATATATATATATATATATATATATATATATATATATATATATATATATATAATTTTTTTTATTTTATTTTTTTATTGTTTTTTTTTTTATTTTTTTAAGAACATGTGGCACCCCAATCATCACTGTAGGGCCAGAACAGAATCTCCTGACTTTTTTTTTGCTATTTCTGCAAAGAATTTTGTAAAAAAATTAAATAAAATCTTTGAATTTATGCCGAATGATTTTGGGAGTATCAGAACTAAAAACTGAATTTATGAAATACTTTTTTAACTTTATTGTTTACAATGCAAATCCAGTTAGATTCAAACAAAGCAAGTTTCTTATATAATATATCTACTAAAAGACAGAAGATATTACTTTACAAACTGTATTGTAAACCAATCAAATTAAAATTTTCATATTAGTCAGTAATATTACTGAAATTAATATAAAAACAAAAAAATGTACACACATTTACACACAACTAAATAAATAGACTAAATAAATAGAATAAATGATTGTCTAAAAATCTGCAGAAATGTGTGGATTTCTGCGCTCACAGATTCCATGTGGGCTTAGTGATAAGCTAATCATACAAAATTGTACGAATGAGATCAAAGGAATTCATAAGAATTAGCTACTAAATCAAAGTTAAAAATTACTGTGAGATTGTGTTGAAATATCAAATTTCCTGACCTTTATTGTCTAAAAGGCTGAATTTCCATGACATAATGAAAAATAAATAAATAAACAGGTCACTGTTACGCATTAATACTAATAACATTAATAAAATGGTTTGAGCGCAAATATCATTTTGCTTGACTTTCATACCCTCTAAGAAAACAACAATAGATTTTGAAAATCATCTTGCTACTAACTGTTTGTGTGGCTGCGAAAACTCCCACTCCTATATTTGATAGCTTGAAAGTCATTTTACAAACACCCAGTTTTTGAAGTGGTCATTTTGAAGCCAAAGCTCCTATTATTTAGATTATCCTGACATATTAGCCAATAGCCATATTGAACAGGTATAGTCTGACTGCCAGCCAATAAGCTTGAAAGGGATAAAATGGAATGGAATATAGTCGGACCACAACAATAATAGTTATAGAAAAATACATAAACAAAAACTAAGATTTTTATCAGCAAACAAACAAAAACAATATTAAAAGGATGTATTTTTAAATGTCTGAAATACACTTTTAAAATACAATGATATTCCATAAATTTCAGGACTTGTGCATAATAACCGTGCAGTAAGCATCACATACTGAAAAACCACTGTAGTATAAGTTTAAAATGAGAAAGAAAAAGAACACATAGACTGTTATGATAAATCATGAAAATAGCAGATCGAAAATTCTCTAAAAAGTAAGTGTAGATTCTTTACTGAGTCGAGTAGCTTTACACCTCAGCCCTAGTTGTCAGATGAAAGTCAGAATGACAGTTGACAGATGAATGACAACTTTCTGCTACAATGAACATAACAGGTTTTACCTCAGAGAAGCAAGTACATATTGTATGTTCTACAGCGTTTCTGTTTACCTTGACTTATCACAGCTTGAGTGTTTTTGTGTGTGCGAGTCTATGGGTCGAAGTGACCTGCCATGCTTGTAACTTTTTACAAACATTAGAGCATGCAGTTTTGCACAAAAGCTTACTGTCAGTATACTTTATACATTATGTTTAAGTTTGTCAGCAAATGACAGTCCTTTGACATTTTAAAAACTTTCAAAGCTTAATGTTGGTTGCTATTCACTGCCATTATGCTCAATTGCAACAAGGTCATTCTTTTTTTTATTTTGTTTGACAAAAAAAAGAAAGAAGGGAATAGCTTGGATTTCAGGGTCAGTACATGAGCACTGTTTTTTTATTTTTGGGTAAATTAACCATTTAAAGTTTTAGCTAAGAAATATCATTAATTAATCAAGTAATTACTAGTTTGTAAAAGTAAATTCTCTAAGTGATTAAGTTTTGTTTTGTTTGCTTTTGTTTGGCCACTTTATTAGGTACACCTGTCCAACTGCTTGTTAACGCAAACCTATTGTATAATAAGCCAATCACATGGCAGCAACTCAATGCATTTTGTCATGTAGACATGGTCAAGAAGATCTGCTGCAGTCCAAATCGAGCATCAGAATGGGGAAGAAAGGTGATTCAATGACTTTGAAAGTGGCATGTTTGTTGTTGGTGCCAGACGAGATTGTCTGAGTATTTCAGAAATTGCTGATCTACTGGGATTTTCACGCACAACCTTTTCTAGGTTTACAGAGAATGGTTTGAAAAAGAGAAATTATCCAGTGAGCAGCATTTATGTGGGCCCAAATGACTTTGGGGCCAGACTGTTTTGAGGTGATAGAAAGACAACAGTAACTCAAATAACCACTTGTTACAACCGAAGTATGCAGAAGAGCATCTCTGAACACACAACAAATCCAATCTTGAAGCAGATGGGCTACAGCAGCAGAAGACTACACTAGGTGCCACTCCTGTCAGCTAAGAACAGGAAACTGAGGACAATTGAAAAAATAGAAGATTGGAAAAACGTGGCCTGGTCTGATGAGTCTCAATTTCTGCTGTGACATTTGGATGGTAGCGTCAGAATTTGGCGTCAACAACATGAAAACATCCTGCCTTGTATCACTGTTTTAGGCTGGTGGTGGTGTAATGGTGTGGGGGGTATTTTCTTGGCACTCTTTTGGCCCATTAGTACCTATTGAGCATAGTGTAAACACCACAACCTACCTGAGTATTGTTGCTGACCATGTCCATCCATTTATGACCACAATGTACCCATATTCTGATGGCTACTTCCAGCAAGATAACACGCCATGTCATAAAGCTCCAATCATATCAGACTGGTTTCTTGAACATAACAATGAGATCACTGTATTCAAATGGCCTCCTCAGTTACCAGATCTCAATCTAATAGAGCACCTTAGGAATGTGATAAAACGGGAGATTCACATCATGGATGTGCAGCCGACAAATCTGCAGCAACTGTGATGCTATCCAGTCAATATGAACCAAAATCTTTGAGGAATATTTCCAGTACCTTGTTGAGTTCATGTCAAAAGGGGGAAAACTTGGTACTAGTAAGGTGTACCTAATAAAGTGGCAGATGACTGTATATTTGATAGCAATTTCTAAAACAGTTTCAGTTGGGTATGAAGAGTCAGATTCAGAGTTCAGCCAATCATAAGGCTTAAATGCAATTCTGTGTCACAACACATTTTTCTATTAGTGTAGTTCAAAGCAAAACAGCCAACATTTAAGATTATACCCAGTGAAATGCAAAATAAACATGACTTCATACTTTTAATTGTACTCTGCACAGAGATTAGGTGAGAAATAATGGATGAAACAAAAGAGCCAGAACATATTGCAAGCAATTTTCCAGATGGAAGCAGCCTGAGCCATCTCTTATTTTATTTTTATTATGTGTGGGTGTGTGGAATAGAATAATGTTCTAAAAACTCTCATGCAATAAACTGCGTCCTCTACACTATCAAATCCACGATATAGCAAATAGCAACATGGATTTTTTATATTTTTTTTTTATTTAGCAAAACAATTTTAGACTATTTCAAAGTTAAATCAAACTTTCCACATTCCGCTTTTCAGTTTTAGACAGATTTCTGTTCAATAACTGTTGAAAAACAGTTCTAGCATCTCTCTTACCTTGCCCATCCTGGCCACCGCATCAACCTCCACCTCTCTGGCACCTCGGATGAATTTGGTGATGACCACAGGATGATCCTGTTTTAGAGAAAATGCTGTAAATGCTGGCTAAGAAATGTTTCCTAAGAATACTGCAATGACACTAAAAGCACTACATTGAAATCTAAATCAAAGATTCATTCTAGTTAAGCCCCCTTGTTAAGCTGTAAATTAAAAAGGATAGAGTTTCTGAAGTGCTTTGCTGAATATCTAACCGTCTCTTAAAGCCTGACTAACAGGCTCATCCTGTTACTTTAACAAACATAAATATAATGTTTTGCAGAACTAATGTTTTACTGTATTCTGTTTCTCAGTCTTATGACAGCCAAACAAGAGGTTTGACTACTGTACAGTGCATCTGGAAAGTATTCATATCACTTCACTTTTTCCACATTTTTTATGTTACAGCCTTTTTCCAAAATGGATTAAATTAATTTATTTCATCAAAATTCTACACACAATACCCCATAATGACAATGTAAAAAAAGATTTTTTTGAAATTGCTGCAAATTTAATAAAACTAAAAAGCCTGAAAATCACATGCACACACATTTTCACAGTCTTTGCTGTGAAGCTCTAAATTGAGCTCAAGTACATTCCGTTTCTACTGATCATTCTTGAGATGTTTCAGCAGCTTAATTGGAGTTTACCTGTGGTAAACTTAGTTGATTGGACATGATTTGAAAAGGCATACACCTGTCTATATAAGGTCCCAGGTTTGGCAGTGCATGTCAAAGCACAAACCAAGCATGAAGTCAAAGGAATTGTCTGTAGACCACTGAGACAGGATTTTCTCGAGGCACATGGCTGGCGAAGATTACAGAAAAAAGTTCCAATGTGCTCTTGACCTCAGACTGGGGTGATGGTTCATTTTCCAGCATGACAATAACCCAAAGCACACAGCAAAATATCAATAAAGTGGCTTCACAACAACTCGGTGACTGTCCTAGAGTAGCCCAGCCAGAGCCCTTACCTAAATCCTATCAAACATCTCTAGAGAGATTTGAAATGGCTGTAAACCGACGCTTCCCAACCAACGTGATAGAGCTTGAAAGGTGCTCCAAAGAGGAACGGGCAAAAATTCCCAAAAACAGGTGTGCCAAGCTTGTGGCATCATATTTAAAAAGACTCAAGGCTGTAATTGCTGCCAAAGTTGCATCAGCAAAGTATTGAGAAAAGGCTGTGAATACTGATATACATGTGATTTTTCAGGTTTTTTTAGTAATAAATTTGCAACAATTTCAAAAAACTTTTTTCACATTGTCATTATGGGGTATTGTGTGAAGAACTTTAAGGGAATAAATACATTTAATCCATTTTGAAATAAGGCTGTAACATAAAAATGTGCAAAAAGTGAAGCACTATGAATAATTTCCAGATGCACTGTACATAAAGTTAAAACTAGATTACTGTCAATTTTGGCTTATGCACTCAATATTGGCCCATTCATGGAAAACATGATGATAAAGTGATTTTGCTGGAAACTACTGAACTTTCTTAAATAAAATACTGTAAGGGGCAACAGGAACACAGGATGAAAATCAATACTGGCCCTGAGATACATGATAACTGGAGCTGCTGCAAATGTGCTTTGTTTGCCTTTAAAAAATTGTAAGTGCTTTGGAGTATTTATTTCCACAGGATATATTTGAGGAATCATTTCAAGAGCATTCATGTGAGTTAATGAGCAAAAATTGGTGCATATTCTTGCCTAATCCATTGCTTGATTCATATGACAAACCCAAAGCTCTTCACTCAAGTTTTTTTTTTTTTTTTTTTTTTTTTTTTTTTGTGGCAAAGGTCCAAATGGCTAAATCTTCAGAGCTCACCTGTGAAACCTGTGTGGCTTCCTCCAGGAAACGTTTCATCTCATCCTCACCGTAAACCACATTCATAGCTGAGCCACTGAAAAAGGAGAAAGTCTCATCATTCATCACGTTGACACTTAAATGAACCCATCAGGAAATAATATAAAACAAAAAACATGCTTCAATGGTTGTAGAGTCAAATAGAAAAGAAAGGAAGATATGCAGAAAGAAAGAGGCAAAAAGCCGACAAGAGAATTATATTTGGGTCAGCTGCTCCTCTAGGCGATCAGCAATGAATTTTTTCATATTAAGAGAGGGGATTTTTTTTTTTTTTTTACTGATTTTGTGGGTGATTCTAAAGGCATCAGCCCTGCAGCTCACATTGGTGGTATCACTAGATGTCTATGACTGACAGTAAGTCTTAAAATAAATAGACAAATCATCAAACAATGATTCTGTCTCACTTTACAAAAAGGTTTCATTAGTCAAGGTATTTACTAACATAAACTAATTATGAACAAAGACTATAGAATACACAAGACATGTCACTGGTATAGTTTTTCAATGGGAAAAAGTGTAACAATCAATATGGCAAATTAAGCCCCGCCTACTTGTACAGGAGCCAATCGTCGATCGCTATAGACTGCCGTGTCTCCAGGGGTGAAGCTTGGACCAGATGCTAGCTTTTACGAAAGTTTATGAGGTCAAAAAACACTGGAATTTTAGCGAATACTTGTTTCAGACATAAGAAATATATCCAAATAAAGCTTGAACAATACTTTTAAATGAAAACACTATAGTTGAAAACATAACTTTTTTTTTTTTGTATTCTGTTTGAAACGAACACAAGATATTCAAACGCACCTGACAGCAACAACTCAAATGCCCACAGACCTTTAAACAGTGGCTGTCATTTCTGGAGTAGTCTCGCCATCAAGACCAATTATAAACCATTGTTTATTCCTGTCAGCTGCCTGCCTTTTGACTATCCACCTGTTTTCTGACCACGACTGGATTTTCTCTCCACATCTGTTTTCCCCTGTGCTGATCCTTGCTTGCCTGACTATTCTTGTTAATAAACTTGCAATTTGAATCTGCACGTCCTTGTCAGTGTCCCATCACTTTACAATTCCTCTCTTCTAATTTTTTTTGTTTGTTTTTACAATTGATCACCAATGCACTTTTCCAAACACTTAAAATTGTAAATAATTTGTGCCACAACTTTAAGGCAAGTCAGATTAAGCTGTAAAGCCATCAGCACTACAGTACATCTTTTTTCACAATGCATAATTAAACAGATTTATACATGCAGAATAAATGATCTATTTAAAATTTATGATTTTATCTTGAAAACCCAGAATTTATTATGAACACTTCCAGCAGATGGAAGGTGAGTAGATCACTTTATCAAACTGCAAAAGGCAAACACTTCAAACAATGTGGTCATTAATGGCAAGTGTATTATGTCAAACCACACATTTCTAAGAGAAATACATTTCGACTTGTGGGACATAAAATAAAATGAACACAGATGACAGCTGCTTACCATTGTGCAATGGAATCAACAGTCAGCTATATATTTCACTAACACAGTAAAGTGAACACAAAAAGAGGAGGGGGAAATACTGAGTCAGCCCTACAGTATGTGCATCTCTCCAGTATAACTGTTCCACCATGGTCCAGATGAACAGGCAGTGTTTCTGTCAGGGATGAAGTTGCTGAGAGTCTGAGCTTAAGGCACGAGTTTAGGCAAACCACAGCTTGCACCAAACACAGAGAGGGATGGAACCATACAGAGCAAAAAATATTCAAACAAATAAAAGAAGTAAAAAAATATATATATATATAGATATATATATCTTTTTTTGGCAGTTGGAATTTTCTTAAAAACTAAAAGCAAATCACTTTCACTGCTGAGACTGTACTGTTCTGTGTGTGGGTGTTTGTTTGTACCATATAAAGATTTTGATAAAGATAAATGGATGTGCTAAAGCGTTTTGCTTTCATTTGGCTTTACTTGCATGTGTTGCAAATCTAATTTCAATAAAATCAGATTAAAATGTGCTTTCTGTTCTTTCCACTTCCTCAACATGTCAGTTTATTTCAGTGTAAGAAAAAGAAAAAAACGTAATAGGTCTTAAAGTAGACAGTGGCCTTTAATTCAATATCTAATGAAGACAAATAGAAAAGTGCTCCAGTGATGAAAGAGATTTTATGAGTGAGATGTGTAATGGCTAAAAGGCAGAATTTACAGCTATTACTGGGTGACTTGGTTTAATTTTCCCATTGAGGCATTCAATCTAGAACCCCGCTGTCTGGTTTTGTGGAAATTAGCTGGTCAAGTCGTGTTTCTTAGAAAGTGAATGAGATGCATCTTACCCGGTATCTCTACAGGCCACCATTAAGAATGTCTGAAGTGGATTTTTATTTTTATTTTTTTTGCTCTTAACAAATCAACCGTTGATTATGTCACATTGTTTTTTGTTTAGTTCAGGGTAACCTACTTAGTAATATTGGATATATCTCTAATTATTAACTGAACCAAAAACAAAAATACTGCCATTATTTGACTAATTTTGTGTTGTTCTAAACTGTCATTAGCCCATTTCACACAAACAGACCTTTCCAAAAAATCTACCGGCAATTCGTTTCAGCAATTTTCTGGAAAGAGAAGTTGTAACATAACATCTATGTGAACGAAGAAGGAAAATTGCCGCAAAGAGCACGCTCACATTTATAACGCGCTGATGTGAGACGTCTACTCCAGCCAATCAGACACATTCACATCCACGCCGTTTATGAAAATAAAAGCCTTTTAATATTTTTCCAGACACATTTAGCTGCTAGATTTTAGTCAGACGTTTCTATGTTCATTATTAATGCCAACTGTGTAAAAAATTTTTTATCAAATACCTATGATAAACCGCAGTTTGTTTACCTTGAAGCTCTGCTTCAATTGCTTGACACGTGTGCATGTGAACCAGCCGGTGAGTGCCTGCGCACATACATATATATATATATATATATATGTATATATGTATATATATGTTTATATATTATATATATATATATATATATATATATATATATATATATATATATATATATATATATATATATATATATATATATGTATATATATATATATATATATATATGTATATATATATGTAGTTTTCCCCACCCACTGAACTGACTGACAGAAGCGTATTATCATGTCTCTGTAGTAATGTCTAAGAATCTGGGATTAAAAGATCTGGGGCCTCATGTACGAAGACTTGCGTGGAAATCTTACTAAAACATTGCGTACGCACAAAGCTGTAAATGTGCGTACGCAGAAAAAATTTCAGATGTATGAAACACTGCGTACGCCGAATCTCACGCATATTCTTTTGTACATCTGAATGAACGTGAAACTGAGCGCAACATGCACGAGCACAAAACCCCTCCCTGCCTCCTCCCCCGTATGAATATGCTAATGACTATGCTAATGGAAAAACCCAACGAAAAAGCAATGGCAAAAGCAAGCAAAAAGAGAAACTTTGAACAGAATGTGAATTGGAGGTGCTTTCAGAGGTAGACCGGAGAAAAGCGGTGTTATTTGCAAGTTTGTTCTCCGGAATTAACAATAAAAGAAATAAATAGAGCGGGAGAGTTTAGCTGATGCGGTTAACACAGTTGGGTCTGAACATCGCACTGTGCATTGAAAAAAGAAATATTGTGGTTTATATCTGTAAAATGTTGCAGGATGGTTAACAGTCTCAGTGGCGCTACTCGTAAGACCCATGTGAACAGGAATTGATACGTTCGAGCATGAACTCGGCTCGAATCCAGCGTCTGATGAACTCTTTCTTGTTTTTTCCCCCGCTACATATCAGATTTTGTCAACTATTTATCACGAGAAAGACAAGTAGGAATCATTAATAAGTTCATATCAATAAGCATCATATTTTATTTGCACATTTATTGAATGGAAATGTTTCTGATTCACGCATGCAAATTCATCTTCAGATAGGTATGTAAGATTTCCATACCATACAGTTGACCAGCTAAACATTAAAGCACAATTTGCAGCAGTCGCCTGTTTTCCCAATGTAATCTGAGCGATCTACTGCACGCACATTGCTATTAAGACACTATCTGAAGATGAATTTGCAAGCGTGAATCAGAAACATTTCCATTCAATAAATGTGCAAATAAAATATGATGCACAAACTTATTAATGATTCCTACTAGTCTTTCTCATGATAAATAGTAGGCAAAATCTGATATGTAGCGGGGGGAAAAAAGAAGAAAGAGTTCATCAGACGCTGGATTCGAGCCGAGTTCATGCTCGAACGTGTCAAAACATGTTCACATGTGTCTTACGAGCGCGCCACTGAGACTGTTCAGAGTGCTGTAACATTTTACAGATATAATAATATTGAATGGAAATGTTACTGATTCACGCATGCAAATTCATCTTCAGATAGTGTCTTTATAGCAATGTGCGTGCGGTAGATCGCTCAGATTACAATGGGAAAACAGGCGACCGCTGCAAATTGTGCTTTAATGTTTAGCTGGTCAACTGCATGGTATGGAAACCCTATATACCTGCTGAACCCGTCTCATACAGCTGCCATTGCAAGGCTCAGACACTTTGTAGAGAGCAATTTAACACAACTGCCTCTAGGAGTCGCCAATGGAAATAAAACAGACAAGCACAAAAAATGTGCGTACGCCTGCCAGAAAGCTGCCGTGAAGTTGCGCACATTCCCACGTTCAGTTCATTGTTAGTAAATCCAAACGTGAGCGATTCTGAGCGTGAAACCTGGCGTACGCAAAGTTTTTGTGCGTACGCAGCGTTGATACATGAGGCCCCTGTTCAATTCTCGGTGATTTCTGTGATCAGCTGCACCTTAAAAATCAGTTGTTTTTAAAACTGAGCATGTTTGTAATAAAGACTGTAAAATTGCTATATAATTCTGGAATCACCAAATCTGCATAGTGTCAGTACAACAATATACAAGAAACAATAATATGCGAGATATCTGATGAGTATTTTGAGTTGAAACTTTACAGATACATTCTGGAGACACCAGAGACTTATCTTACATCTTGTAAAATAGGAAAAAACGAGCTTTTTAAGCAAAAACATAAATTTAAAATAATTATTAAAGTCTCAGATGGTAGTTTTGACTTTTAAACAAGCTGCCCAGAAACATCTTGCTCTGTCAAACAGACATATAAAGGCATCATATGGGAAACCAATTGTAAAACTGGTCATCCATACTGTACACATGTCCTGAATTCACTGTTCCCCTTGTACTCACCTTAGGACGTAGGATGGCCTCAGGAGGCAAGGGTAGCCCACATTACTGGCAAACGAAACCGCATCTTCCTGAAAAAGACAGCAATCAGCAACATCAAATCACCTAGTCTGTGTATTAGATGAGGTCAGACATCTTGTGCTTTTTTCTCCATTTGTGTCCCAGGTATGGGCAAAGGGCTATACAATTACCACTGACCACATTTAATTACTTTGCTTTTAATACTTTGTGAACTTCTTCACAGAGTGAAAAACTATTAGATCAAATGACTCCCAACCTAAATTATCAGCAAGTGTAATTGTTTTTAGATGATTGTAAGATATATGGTCGGACTTGAGCTAAACTATACAATTTATATTGAAGAATAATATAATAAAGTAAGAAAGGGGACCTATGATGCAACTTTTGGGGCAACAGTCTGTGTATATAACCAGATTCTAGGGCAGTGCGATTAATTAAAATCATATCGAAATCGTGATTTGAACATGTACTATTTCTAAATCGTCTTACAGCACAATTTTTTTCTACCTCCAGTCCTGACTAATACTCCTCCTGCAGTGTGTTGTTTCAACCAATCATAACTCAACGTGCCTAAACAGAGCACAAGAACAGGAGACTGAATAAGCTGCATAAACAGGTATGATGAATTCAGCACAGGAGGATTTGGTCAAAGACTATAGAATACACAACACATGTCATTTGTATCGTTTTTGAATGGGGGAAAGTGTAACAGACATGTGGAGAGGTAAGCATGATCGAAAACCCGATGAGGGGGGTGAGCATGCTCAGAGCCCGGCGGCTAATCAGCAGGCCAATCAGAAATAATAAATAACACCTGTTTATTCTAGTGATTGGGCCGGAGAGAAACCCTTCTTAAGAAGATCAAAAGGAGCAGCCGGGGAGGAGTGAGAGCACACACACAAAGCTTCAAGTGTGGTGCAATTTAAATATAATAAAATATTTTGCTCAATTGAAACGCCGACCAGGGCTGTTTCTCAATTCCAAGAACGCAAAGAATGGACTTGCGTTCTTGTGGAGACCGGTCTTGCCAGGTGTCCTCGGAAGAACGAACTCAGGAGACCGCGAGGGCAGAGAACGCGTCCTTTGAGAAATGAGATGCTGCGTTCTTCCTGATGGTCACGTGACCTTCAAGGGTTTTAAATGGAAATTATTTAAACATTACAGCACTCATACAAAGATTTATTGTTTTTCCCCTCTTCAAAATATATACTTTGCATAAAAGCATTTTAAATATACCCTGCACAATATAAATAAAACCAAATTTAATACGAATTTCAGCAAACAAACACCCTTAATGTGTTTATTCCTTTATTAAGATGTTCATGTTAATGTTTACTTTCACCGTTTCATTTAGGGAAAGTCCTGAGGTAAATAAATTATAACTCTGAACTTTAATAATAAATCTAAATAAAATGCTGCTCTTCCCATCTCCAGTCGCAATGACTTCTGGGACTTCCAGAGCGAGTTTGGTGCTGAAGTCTGCATCAGTGTGTCCTCTATCAAGAACACATCCGGGAAGTTTCACACGTTCTCCGTACTTGCGGTCTTGAGTATTGGAACTGAACTTAGGCAGCTGATGATGACGTTGCACGAGAACACGAGGACACAAGACCGCTGGAGAACGCATATTGAGAAACAGCCCCTGTGTTCTTCTTCCCACAACAACAAACTTTACTACAGGACAATATGGCAAATAAAAGCCTGCCTTTGAGTACAGGAGGCAATCATCGATCGTTATATTGAGAATAAAGCCTGCCTTCTAGTACAGTAGCCAATCATCAATCGCTATAGATTACTCTGGGAGAGGGGCTCAGACCAGACGTTTCTGCAGATTTTGAGGGATTCAGATGTTTAGAAATGAAACTAAAGAGACAGTTGTTGTTTTATGTTATGGGTGATTCCTAATATGAAATTCAATCATAAGCAGTTTTGGAGAATTTGATGTTTCCTCAGTCAAACAGAATGGCCGAGCATACTGCCCGAGAGGCGTTTCAAAGTTGGACGCCAAGTGAAATGACTTGTCTTAATGGGACTTTGACTTAGTGCCCAAAAAAGTTCAACATCTGTGGTGTGGGATTACGTTGTATACAGGAAAGCTGATGTACGCAGAACCAGGTAATTTGAAACACCTGTCAGTCACATATCGTGTCTAAAAGCGTGTGGAAAGTGTGAGCAAACTAATAGAACAATGCTGCAGTTCCTATACAAGTTTTCTTTATGGAGAAAATAGAAAAGCACTGGGTGTCTGGGTGATTTGTGTTTGTCTGAAGTAATTATTCTACTGAAATGTGTTTATCTTATACAAAGTATGAAACTAATCAATCAGTTCTTGTTACGTAAATCGCAGTGCGGCATTCTAATGCTGCGTTTACACCAAACTCGGAAGAAGCACCAAGCGCGAGTGATTTACATGTTAAGTCAATGCAAAGACACGAACAGACATTCTGCGGTGCGATATGTGCGAATTAGATGGCGCGAATGACACAATTCGCACGAATGAAGCAGCGCAAGTTGAGCGTGTTTTGCACGATTGATGCGCATATCACGTGTTTTGTGAAAGACGCTCGAGTTTGAAAATCTGAACTTCAGTGGACATTCACGCCACGTTAACCAATCAGGAGCTTGCTCTTGTGGGGGCATGATTATGCCGTAGTTATGACGTAGCACCTGTTGTTGGTGTCCCGGAGGAAAATCCTCCTGCCTACACCAACAACAGTTCATCAAACTGAGCTCAGCTCAGTCAGAAGCAACGCTGAATGCTTCCATCATCCAGGCTAAGTTTCTGAGCTCACAGAGCTGGATGCACCTCTGAACGAATCTAGTGGATTCAAACACGGATCTAAATGAATCAACGCTGTTTTTCAGACTTCATAAAGCACATAAAAACAGTTTTTTTCTCAATAAAATCCATGATAGTCGTTTGGCAATGAAACTACAGTCACCAGGCAGACAGATGCCCTGCCCTTGACACGAATCCGCGATATTGCTCAGTGAATTTGACTCACGAATAAAGCGTATTTGATGCGTGAATGAAGCGAGCAAACTCAAAATGTTCATGCGTCAATTTACACGGGAATAGCACAATTTATCTGTGCGTTCCGCATCTGGAGTGAACAAAGCTTAAAAAGGTAACTCAGTGCGCCTGGAATATGCAAGTGCGTCACTCCCAATATGCGCATGCATCTCCATCGGAAAAACGGACTAGTGCGTGCAAAAAACACAATACATGAACAGCTTTTACAAGGGCAAGGTCACAAAAAGGTCTATGATTTATGCATAACAAAAAAAATCTGTGGACACAGAAAAGTACACGCAACTACCGGATATGTGGTTAAGCAGAACATCAAAGCCTTACTTAAGTTTGACGGCGCGCACACACAGTAGTCTATTTATATTTATTTTTTGCCATATGTCTAGGGAGACAATTTGTTGCACCTTTACTAGGAGATTTTTTTTTTTTTTTTTATGTCTGTTTTAGAGACACATTACAGGTCTTTGATAAAGATCTAATTGTTTTTCTTTGCAAATATGTTTCAGATTCAGACTGTAAAATGTGTGTCAAAATCGTGATTACAATTGAAATTGCAATATTGTTCAGGAAAATCCTGATAGGTTTCTTTTACCCATATCCCTCTGCCCTACCAGCATCTAATGGTAATAATGTATTAATTTATTTTTTTATAATCACACTTTATAAAAAAATATGCAGAAACACTTGATTGACATTCTTTGTAGGTGTCATCAGAGAGGGAAAACTCCACTCACTAGTGATAATCTCTCCCTCATTAGCATAGGATGTTAGTTTTGATTTTTTAATCTGGTACGATGCTGACACTAGAGGATGATATTTTTTTGGGGAATCCCATGGGTAACTGGATTCCCCCGGGATAAGAGTCATCTTTGCTTTTAATCACAGCATTGGAATGGTACAGGATAAAATAGTTAATGGGAGCAGACAGGAGTGGGAATCAAAAAAAAAAGATGACATCACCATGACATCAACATGCACTGTCATATTGTAGTTTCCTTTTCGAGTTTTCCTCCAATTACAAAGCATCGAAAATAAAAAAAAGAACTACACGACCCAGAAGCCATCAGTGCTGGAGGGAGCCAATCAGAGGTAATGACATGTCCATTAAATTAACAGAACTAGTCAGGAAGTCAAAAATATTAATAAAGTTCATGAGACAAAACTGTGACCATGATAGCACGCCATACACTGCTAGTAAAATATGCTTAATCTTAGTCAAGTACACCAGTGATTTAGGGACGAGCTGTCTGAAATGGCACACTTGCAAGGCAAATTCAGGAAAAAATCAGCCAAGCATATTTTTGTCCATTGGGTGTTAAGTCATGTCTGACAGACAAAAGTGCTCGCAACCGTCATAGGTTCAGCGTTTTCATTTAAAGTACATTAGTAGATTGAATTGAAACTAGAATTATAGTGTGCATGTATGGTGGTGATTGATGAATACTGGAATATCTGCTGTTAACTTTTGAATGTGCCTAACTTTCTCTATGAACCAGAATCATACTGAATGTTTTCATATATTTAAGATGCATATAACATATATATGGGAGCGGTACAGGACCGGGAGTCATTTTAAACACGAGTGGAATGGGAGTGGGAGTCATTTTATCTGGAGCGGGATGGGACAGGATTATTTTTTAAACTTTGGCCTGGGAGTGGGACGGGACAAGATTTTTATTCATTTTTTTTTTTTCTGTGGGAGTGGGACGGGACAGGAGTGAAAACCCACTCCTGTATCATCCTCTAGCTGACATTTAAAGCTCCTCCCTCTTTTGAAAAGAGGTCTGAGAGAACAATCTCATTTGAATTTAAAGTGACAGTGACCAAAGTGGCACAATTAGGATCAAAGCCTAAAATGGGCAGAGTTATAAAATGTTATCTGTGTGGTATTATAAGCTGAAACTTCACATACACACTCTAGAGACATTAGAGACTTAATTTACATCTTGTAAAAAGGAACAATACTAATGCAATTAAATCTATAATCAAATATTGATAATATTATAAGTGTGCCAAAGCAGTCCTAAGATTCCAGTCCTCACATATTTGTTATTTACTTTATACCTGACAATATTTTGAACTCAAACCTTTTGATTGAGCAAAATTTATCACTGCATCACCTGCTTTGACGTCAGTACCAACAGTTCCAAGCCTTTTTACATGACAGATGTGCTATGCACTTTATCAAAAGTTGTGGCTAATTAGCGCCTTCAACAATGCATAAGATAGTGGTTATGCAGTAAGAGAAGTAGATTAAGAAATGCACCCCGAGTTAGGAATCCATAGAAATACTGTGTGACATAAGGAAGCAACAGAACACTGTCCATCTAGCCAGAAACAGCACACTGAACAAACCGAAGAATCCCAACAGATTCTGCTGATCTCTACTGCTCTTCTGGCTTGTTTTAACAACAGGGAGACCATTAAAATGCTGGATGTACCCTCAGCAGCAAGACCGAGACCAGCGGAGGGTGAGTGGGCAGCGCCGTGGGGCAGAATGCCCTTTCTCTCCCCCTTCATCACACCGACTTCAGCTCTTCGCTTCCATGGCCCGCGGCAAGAAGGCTGGATGTAGCTAACGGACGAGCGAGCATGCTTCCAGTCAACATGTTTCTGCACTTCTAATGTTTGCTGTTTAAAAGCACTCTGCTATCTCTGGAGGATTTGGGGTGAACGCAGCATTTGTAAAAGTGAAGAGTCCAGAAATGTACAGTAACTATATGGGTGATTTCTTGAAAGCAGGGAATGAATGGAGCAATGAATGATTCATTAAATGAGAAAATGCGCAAGAGAAGCAGGTGGTATTCATTATTACTGCAAAATTGCATCTACTCAACTGACCTCCTTACCATTACTTTTTTCCTGGAACGTGACGTGCATCGTAAAGATGAAAGAAGAGAATGAAATTATTCAGGGTTAAACTAAAACCACATTATTTACATATTTAACTGCAGTTTTCTTAATCACTTTCTTTTATTTATTTTATTATTATGCTATAGTCGATTATTTGCGTTTCTCTTCTAAATATTGTTTGTTTTGAAATATTGTTGATGCTTGAAGTTATAAATGTGTTTGATTCAGATTGTCAGAAAACGGCAGCTAATTTAGTTTTCTAGATTGGAACAGTTAATGTCTTACTGATTATTTGTATATTTTATACTGTATCTCTGATGGATAACCATCAATAAAAAACCCAAAGTTAAAATAAAAGCATGTAAAATTAAGAATCAGTCCTCCATCTATACTAAAATAAACCACAGAGGGCCAGATTTGTTGAAGACTTACAGTATGCTAATGACAAATCTTCTTGGGTAATGAAAAACTACTTTTAAAGAGCCTCTATTGTGGGCTTTGGACAACTACCTTCCACGCAGTTTGCAATACAGCTTCAAGTGTATGAAAACATCCAGCTGAGGTTTAAATCTGAAAGTGCACTTTGTTTAAAAATTTAGATTTTTTAATAAAAGATTTGTCCGTTCGTGCGGATCTTTTGCCTGTTCGTATCGACGTCCACCCAAAACAATACCAAATATGTTCTGTGCCGGATCCGGTAAAACATGAACGCTCCTTTTCCTTCAAATGCTAGCAGAGTCAAGGTGTGTGTGGGACTAATCATGACTGATCACAGTGATTAATGCAATAATCTACCCTGCAATGGCAATTCATTGACCGTTCGTTAAAAGAAAGAATTAGAAAAGACTATTGATGTACGGGACTTTGTCAGAGCTTGACAGGAACTTTATCAGTACACAGTTCAAGGATCAGTTTCTTCCTCTATTTTCACAAGTGTAATTAAGTGTGATTGAAATGGCTGCCTCCTTGTTTTCTCTAGTTTAAATATGTTTTCAATTGTGTTTTGTTACTTGTAATCGCTCAATGCGGCTTGTACTGTTTCTGGTTAACTCTTTATATTCTCATATCACGTCTAAGGCCCGTTTACACTGTCAGGTCTTGATGCCCAATTCCGATTTGTTGCCTAAATCTAATTTGTTTGCCTGTCTGTTTACACGTTGTTTTAATTGTGACCCATATCCAATTCATGCGTTTATACAATTTACGATGTTGCGCATGCACAAAGGCGGATTCTAGCATCTGTGCCATGATGATATGTATAATCCATTTATAAATAATAGTTTTGTTTGCGTCTAAACATCCACACAAAATATTCGTATTAATTTGTCGTACCATGGATATTTTCTCAAATTGTCATTAAATGTGGAGCTAACAAATTACTAGATAAAATAATTTAATCGGTTGTCATCAGTTAAACAAGCCGAGTCCTTGCCAGAAGCGGCCCGGACTCTACACACAGACTCGGGCCAGATATGGTTAACAGGAATCATCACAAATGGATGTACGCGACCGAGCTGAGTGCGGTAGTCACTCGCCGATGCTCGAGCTTGGGCCGATTACTACCTGCTATCTGGGACTAGCCACGATGGAAGAAATTGTCTTGTTTTAGCTTTGCGAAATATGCGAAGTGTAGTAAAAGCAGTGAATGGTTCAGTCCAGATTTACCCCTACACAGTTTATGTAATGGTATGGCCCTGATGTGTGTGTGTGTGTGTGTGTGTGTGTGTGTGTGTGTGTGTGTGTGTGTGTGTGTGTGTGTGTGTGTGTGTGTGTGTGTGTGTGTGTGTGTAGTTGAAGATGTAGCTTTTGCCTGTGTGCGCAGTGCTGCGCACTGGTGTTGAAGAGAATAAAGTTGTTCTATGTGAAGCCCGCAGTGCGTGTATTAATAGCGACAAAAAGCAAAAGTTACAACACGAAGTTCGCCCAAATTTATAATGGAATTTGTGGGTAGGAGAGAGGTCTCAGGTCTTGTGGGAGCAAATTGTGGCGATTGACCACTTTCCTCCACTGTGTTTTCTCTAATGTTGTTTATCGCGTCGGTATCTCCACACACGCTCTTCCTTCTGTCATTAAACTACGGAGAAGCACCACATTATCGCAAGTTTAATGAGGTACAGAACGAAATGCCTCAATAAATCGGATCTGCCTGTTTACATGACAGTCGCATTGTCACATATCCGATCTATATCTGATTTATTTCCACATTTGAAGGAGGCCTGAAACCGATCTCCTAATATCCGAATGCATGCATTTTTTTTCGTGTTTACACGGTCATACAGTAGAACATATCCGATCTGTGTCACATATAAGCAAAAAATCGGAATTGGGTCACATTTAACTGGCAGTGTAAACGGGGCCTTAAACTTCGTTAAAAATTAGGTCCGTGCCGCTTTGTTTAAGGAATTACATGCGTTTGTGAGCCTCTGCTGTTTGTCATTGCTTTGAGCACCGTTCCGACACACATGTGGTGGTCCAGTTTCAAAATAGATCAGCTTTCGCCACTGTGTGGATTAATACTAAATGTGTGTCGTTGTTTTTATGTATGGTTAAGAACAGAACAATATGCTGATGCTTAACTGCATTGCTTTAGTGCACTCCTGCATTGGGCACATATACTCTGCACTCTGACTGTTTCAACAATGTTGATAAGCCGTGGTGGGCGCTTCTCTCTGTCTTGCGCTGAACGCAGTCGACCAATCGCAACAGACTGGGTCATCGGACAAATCATCACAGATTAGCATTGCGCTATGGAGGGGTTTGGGAACAAATGAATCGCTAAACAAATCATATGGGAGTTGTTGGAATAATTAGGCAGAATTAAATGCATATTATAAGACAATGAAATGTTTTTGACCTTGCATGCATATCAGCCTGTTGCTGAAGACCCCCAAAACATGACCTTTTTAATGCAGATTATGGGCTCTTTAAGAACACTATAAAAAGGCATGTACAAGCATTTGCATTTATAGAATTCTCCCTTTTAGATGCTAAATGTATGGGAGGACAGTTTATAAGTCTATTTATTAAGGTTTCCGGTAGTCACAATAATTTGTATCATTCATTGTTTAGCAAGTGTAACTGTGCTTAGCTTACCAGTGAGCTGAGAGCCCTCCACGGTGCCTGGCCAACACCCAGATCATCCAGTATGGAAGAGAATACAGATCTTTCTTCAGCACGATCAATTTGAGCAGGGTTAGTTCCTAGAATCTTCACCCCGTTCAGGTGCAGGGGCATGGCCAGATTATTGGGGATCTGCCCACCCACAGATACAATACAGCCGGTGCAGCCCTGTGGAGGGATGGAAACTTTCTTTTATAAAACTGACAATCCACATGAATTCTGATCAACACTGCAGTTTATTCTGGTCAAGAAGCAGCCCACACAGACAGTGAGGAAAAAAGTCTGACCCGCATGCTAAGTGACCATAAAGTGAACAATAGAGAAGCACAGGGGGGGAAAAAACATATATAAAATAAAGAGCAGAAAAAAATAAATAAATAAACATTTTTTGTCAACAATGGGCTACATGCACAGCTAGAGTTTTTCAGCTAATGATAAGCTTCCGGTGAAAGCTTAATATGACTATTTTTAATTTCACAGGGTTGCTTTTACAGCATCCATGTTGTAATGTAACTACAATACATTCAGTTAAATAGACTTAGACCGTGTAACCACTAAAGCCGTCAGGATCAGCAGGCGAGTGTAGAAACTTCATTGAAAATACTAGGGTAAAATGAAGTCATATTATAAAGACAGGGAGAAAGGGAATTTAATGCAGTGCTTTTTGTCCTGTCTAAAACCCACTTTTAATTGTATATCTAACAGGAAGTAAAGATCACTGATTTTTAAAGAAATCAGATCTTACCCAGAAAAAAAAATTTGTGTCTAATAGACATCTAAACGTAGACAGATTGGCTAAAACAAGGCTAAACTTGGGCTGTCAGTGAAAATCTAACAGACGTCTAAGAATAGGCCAAAACTAGACTAATCATCAAATAGACAGATTAGACTTTATAGTTGTAGTCATTCTTTTCTGTTTATTTGATTACTTCATGACAACTGTGAGTGGGTGAACTTTTTTTTATCTGTTTCATTTATATTAAGTTATATTAGGTCTGCATAATTAAGTGACAGCATAATTGAGTGACAGCTAGGTCTCGCTGGTCGCCGTCACTTCACCTCATCTGATTCCGGCTGACTAGCCGCTGAATTCGGCATATACATTGTATATTTGTTTTAAGTGACTTTACACAGTCAATTGCTTTTTGAAATTTTTTCTTACAATTATCAGATTTATTTATTTATTTATTTTTTTGCATTATAACACAATTACAATAGGGCAAAATTTCACCTACATTTATAGAACAGAGCACAAATAATAAAATCAATAAAATAGTAATACAAAAGGATACACTTAAACCATAGAATAGACACACAAACACAACTAAAAGGAAAAGAAAAACATTTACACCAGGTCTCTTATTAATTTACATTTTATCAATAAACTAAACAGTCTTCTTCCACATTTTGATTGTAGCAGCTTTAACGATTTAAAGTATAACCAAAATTCCTTTTGGAAAACTAAAAATAGTGGTTTTGTTTTAAAGCACTTGCATTTATCAATATAAAATTTCCCCAAAATTAGAATATTGTTCAATACAAATTGAATATTAACATCTTTCCCTAATAAACCAAAGGAAAAATCATTTTTAGAAAGATGATATGGCATGCTATGTGCACTTAATTGTGCTCACAAACCATTGAAGTGGCCTCAGTTTCAAAACACTTAGCTGATGATTGATAATAAAGTATATTTGGCATGCTGTCCTGTTAGACAGCCCTGAGCTCAGAATATCCTCGAGCCCTGATATCAGCTATATGAGTCAAAATTCTTCTTTGTACTAGGCTGCAAACACCTTTTTTTCCTGCTTTAAAGTTGGCCATTTTAACAGTGGGCTCAAAAGAACTTTTGAACTCAATTATGGAGCCAAGACTAGCGGAATTTCGATGAATTGCAGTTTTAATTATTTCCACATTTGTTTTATGAGGGAGAACAGGAGGTTGCCGCTTGGTTTATACCAGTGGATTTACTTTGTACTGTTTTTGTATTTTAAAAGAAAAATGCTTAAATAACATAGAAAAAACTACCATGACAGATTTATTAGCCACAGGCATTCATTTGTAAACCACCTCAAAAATATTCCTTTAAAACCATAACAATTACTTAAAGTCCACATACATCTGCCAGATGACAGGTACATTTCATAATTACAGTTTTGACTCTGCAATTTAACATACGATGGATTTCATCAGTCCGAGATCAAAGGCTGAAAATTCTGCTGCTTATGAATTTCAAATAATATGACAAAAAGTTTGTTTTAACCAAAGAATGTTTTAATCAAAGCGCCGGTCTGACAGAGAAATGACTATCATCATTGCTCATTCACTGCATGAATTCACAGTGATTTTTTTTTCTCTCTTTATAAGCATTGCTCAATGTAGACTTTCATCAACTGGTGTTCTCTCTCATTATATTGGATCCAGAAGCTTTTGGGACATGACATGGCGTTATTTTACACTGGCAAATCCTATTCATCACATTCCTATGGCAACCGCATGTATGCCATTCATAAGCAATCTCTGCTCTTCTCTTCAGGCTGATCTGATCACGCTAACATGATGATAATAAACCCCTACACAGCACCCGGGAATTTATTACAACCTCTGAGCAAAACAACAAACACTTGATCAACCCATGCGTTAATCACCACTTTAACTAGCTTATAATGTGACTTAATGGAAAAGTCAATGGCTGTTAGAGAGGTCAGATTTTGCATCATCAAAGTGGCTCTGTCTCAATACAGGGGGACAGAAATGAGCTAGCTTATATGCTCAGAGGCATTTCCTGGTTTATCTCTTGAGATAATGATATCTTCATAAAACAAGGTTCCCATTCTAAGCCAAATATCAAATCCTCTGACTTTCACTGACTAAAAAGATGAATTTCCATCACCTAGGTTGAACACTAGGCAGACAAACAGGAAAAATTATCTTTTATTGTGTTAGATTGCAAATTTATTTAACCTCTTAAGGCCCAAGGTGTTTTTTACATACATTTCCCTTTTTATTTGGGCTTATTGAAACCTAACTAGAATAAAGCCTAAGTATCACCTTTTGACATGATGTCCTTTTAGAGAAAAATGATGTCCATATATGTGAACTTGTGGTTCGAATTTATATGAAACGCCATTTCCTGACTGTCCTGCATATATAACATGTTTTGACTTTCAGAGAGTAAAAACAACACTTTTTGCCCATTTTAGACAGTTATAAATAGTGTTTGGGACATTTCATATGTTGCAAAACAGTTGCAGGGTGACACTGTATGTCTGTAACAAAATAAAAAAAACATTCAAGGTATTTTAAATAGCCACTTAAGAGCTAAAATGTGCTGTCCATGTACAGTATGTGGCCACTAAACCCTAGGATGTTAAATATATAATTAGTTTTTACATTGTAAGATGCATTCTGAGGGATCAGGTTTTATTGTTATTATGTAACAGACAGTATCATTTCTCCAAAGTAATAAAAATTATAAGGTCTAGGCAAATCAGGTCTGACTGCCTACGTGAGAAATACAGTATCATATAGGCATGGGCCGGTATGAGATTTTGACAGTATGATAACCTTGGATAAAAATATAACGGTCTCACAGTATTGTGATTACTGCTCTTAAATATGTTCTTTTTAAAAAATTTGAACACAATATATTTTTTTGTTTTGAGAAACATTTAACATATTTTGTAACAGTAAACATGTCAGGCTACATAATTCAAATGAATCTTTGACTGCTGTCAAAAACAAAGATTTCTTTACAATTTAAAATGGCATCTTTAGATTTCTTTTCTGCTAGAGATACTGTTGTTCTAAAAAAAAACAAATGCAAAAAAAAATCTTACACATGCCTTAGGAATGGTATAGCAGAACATTATGGAGTTTTAAAACGTTTTACACTCTAAAAACGTAGCCCTATATATATTTCTGGAGATCACAAATTATGTGGCCGGAAGTACGCATGGCTGCAATTAGTTTTTAAAACAAACTTTACGAAGCGGTATGATGCCATTCCTTTTATCGCTTACAGCTGACCGCTTACCTCTGTATTGAAGGCTTTCCCGCTGTTACCAGTTTGTCCTATTAGCTCACCATGTACGTAGGTGGCACAGAGAGAAGTTGACCACGACGACAGGGTTTGAGTTAAGTAAAGAACAATTCCAGAAAGTGGATAAGTCAAAATAGGAGCAAAAAATAAAATAAACAAGTACATAACAGAGTGAGAATGTGGTAAAATCGTGGTAAAAATCAAGCGAGGGCTTTTCTTTTTCTGGATTTTTATTTACAATTGTAGTTGGTTTTAGGGAAGTGGGTGATCGGGTCAATCTGTGCTTTTGAAAACACTATTGCTTGGGTTTAGGGAAGGAGGAGGATGGGTCAGTTGATTGGTCAGTCAGTCAGTCATTTAGTCAGTCAAACAGTCAGTTGACAGCAGCCTCTGGTGGAATTACGTGAGAACAGCAGGCGCGAATGACACTCGAGAGAGAAATTTGAGATCTCAAAAAGCTTCTGGTGGATTCGCAAAAACAAAAACTGCAAAAAAAAAATTTAGCTCCTGGAACGTATTTGGTGCACTCCAGAAATGTATATAGAGGTACGTTTTCAGAATGTGCTTGGGTTGGGAGTTTTTGTTTTTACTAATAAGCATTGCCCATTGCAGTAGTCGAGATTTTTTCAATGAACGACATGGCGACAACAAGTTCTCATTAAAGGATTCTGCTTTGAAGATACCCAAAATTTGTACTTTCTTCAAATTCAAAATAGTTTTGGTGCCGTGACCCAGATAGACTGAAATCTTTATTTTACCAACAACTTGGTGCTGTCACCTGGCTAGAGCCTTAAATCGTCTTTTTTTTTTTTTTTTCAACAATCTTATGCTGTCACGTCGTATCTCTTTCAGACACAGTACTTAAGCCTGAAACAGGTGGAAAGTAATATTCATTTAGTCATTCATTCATTCATTCATTTTTTTTAAGCAAAGTAACTGCGAAGCAACCGTGCTTTGAAATGCAACCAATGCAATCAGTTCTACCAGAAAGACTCTAGGAGGCAGATAAACGTTTGAACATTTATTGTGAATTGTTTGCATGAATGAGAGTTCGTTACGGTCCTTTCATAAAGTTCTTTGGCGTAAGCCCCGTCTATAGTGCAGAACTCTGGATGAGCTGGCAGATCCTGCCTGAAGATGAAGGCAGGGCGAAGCCAACCCCCTGAGTGGAGACGAGGCCAACCTGGTGGTGGTGGTGATGGGGAGGATGGAGGGAAACTTCCGCAACGTCACCTGAATACAGCGAAACAGATTGTTTAGATGAGCTTTTATACATGGCTTGCTTGCTTGTTATAGGCTGACGAGATAATTATTATGAATGACATGACATCTCAGTCTTCCTGGTAGAACCTTCGCTAAAGCTTTCATTTCTACCAGAAAGACTCTAGGAGGCAGATAAACGTTTGAACATTTATTGTGAATTGTTTGCATGAATGAGAGTTCGTTACGGTCCTTTCATAAAGTTCTTTGGCGTAAGCCCCGTCTATAGTGCAGAACTCTGGATGAGCTGGCAGATCCTGCCTGAAGATGAAGGCAGGGCGAAGCCAACCCCAAAAAGGCAAAACTGTAGGGTTCAGTTTTGTAGCAATCCTAAAACAGAATGACAATAGATGAGATATCTTACATTGTATATTCATGCAAATCGCGCAAGGTAAAATGGAGATTAAATAGTGCCCTGACGGGCAGAGAGGTATATAAGAGATCCAACATGAAGATAAAACGAAGCACGCGATTAGGCTAGTAGATGCTAGAAGTCCTAATGAAGATAAGAGAGCATACCCCGCTGGGTAGAGGAGAGAGCGTGCCCTGACAAGCATAAGAGAGAGTGTGCCCTGACGAGCATAAGAGAGAGAGTGTGCCCTGACGAGCAGAGGAGGGAGAGAGAGAGAGATTGCCCCGATGGGCAGAAAAGAAAAAGCGTTCCCTGACAAGCAGACGAGAGAGTGCCCAGACAGGCAGAGGAGAGAGCGCGTGCCCCGACATGCCAAGGAGGGAGAGGGAGAGAGAGAGCCCCCCAACAGGCAGAAAAAAGCATGCCCCGATGGGCAGAGGGGGGAGAGAGAGAGAGAGAGAGCCCCAACGGGCAGAGGAGAGAGAGAGTGCCCCGACGGGCAGAGGAGAGAGAGAGTGCCCCGACGGGCAGAGGAGAGAGAGAGAGAGAGAGACCCTTCGGCAGAGGAGAGAGAGGTTGACTCGACCAGCAGAGGAGAGAAAGATTGCCCCGACGGGTAGAGGAAGGAGAGCTTGCCCCGACGGGCCGAAGACATTGAGAGCATGCCCTGACGGGCCGAAGACATCCGGAGTGTTCCCCCACGGGTCGAAGACATTCAGACCGTACTCACACAAAGTACAGTTGCCTTGAACTGGGCCAAGCACGCTTGACCCCCTTCCCGTCTCTCCTGATAGACCGCACTCACGCCACGAACGGGCCTCGGCACACTTACGTCATCGCTGCTGCGCTGTTCAGTGAGAAGCGCTCTCACTCAGCCGCACAGAGGAGATATCTCTAGTTATATCGTGTCAGTCGTTTTGATATGCAGTGACATGCAGTCAAATATTTCACCAAACAGTCCTTAGGGATGCGGTGACACGCAGTCAGATATTTTGCCGAACAGATCCGCCACTTTTGGCGCTCAGAAACAATCATAAAGCTCTTGTGCTGCTGCTGCAGGAATGAGGAGGTCTGCTGAAGGTGCAGAGCTGTTGTGCAGTGAGAAGTTTGCGTATTTAATAAGCTTCTGCAGTTTGCGTTCACTGAACAGTAAGATTGAATAATAAATCCATATGAAACAGTCCCTTAAAAGTCACGTCTCGCTTTCAGTTTCTGGCTTTGGCGTGTTTCACACCTCTTCCAACCAGGCCAGGGCCGGCCAAGTGAACCGTGCTTGAGGCCGATTCAGCACACTCACACTTCTCCAACTATCCGGAAACGGGCCTGGGCACGGTACAAATGGCATAGTGCGAGTAGACCCTCAGAGCGTGCCCCGACGGGCCGAAGACATTTAGAGCGTGCCACGACGGGCCGAAGACATTGTGAGAAGGAGCCCCATTGAGCTTGCGGTGCGAGAAGGAGCCCCGTTGGGCTTGCGGCGCGAGAAGGAGCCCCGTTGGGCTTGTGGTGCGAGAAGGAGCCCCGTTGGGCTTGCGGTGCGAGAAGGAGCCCCGTTGGGCTTGCGGAGCGAGAAGGAGCCCCGTTGGGCTTGCGGTGCGAGAAGGAGCCCCGTTGGGCTTGCGGTGCGAGAAGGAGCCCGGTTGGACTAGCGGTGCGAGATGGAGCCCTGTTAGGTTTGATCGGGGTTACCCTGTATGAAACCCATGAAATTAACAATCTATTGTGATTTACGACAATTAATGTCTAGCTGTTTAGAAAATCTGAGTAAATATTGAATCCCCTGAATTATGATTGGGTCCTGTTTGAGGATAATAGGCAATGACTACCCCCAAAAATAAAACACCCAACAGTTAAGATTTTCTTTGTTGGGATTTTTATAGTCGATAAGTTGTAGCGCAGGCCTGTCCTGCTGATGTTTTTATATGGTCGATTACATTGCTTTCGTTCTTCTAGAAATGTGATAGCAATATCGGTTAGCTTGCTCTGCAGTCACATTCTACACGCTGTTGTACATAAGATAGCAGAGACAGCAGTACGTTGAGCTAAACAGAACTTGGGGATTTAGGTTATGAAAGTTTCAGTATGGTATAATTTAGAGCTGCACAATCGATCAAAAGAAATCGAGAGAGAGTGTGCCCCGATGGGCGGAGGAGGGAGAGCGTGCCCCGACGGGCAGAGGAGGGAGAGCGTGCCCCGACGAGCCGAAGACATTGAGAGTGTGCCCCGACGGGCTGAAGACATTGAGAGTGCCCCAACTGGCCGAAGACATTGAGAGTGCCCCGACGGGCTGAAGACATTGAGAGTGCCCCGACGGGCCGAAGACATTGAGAGTGCCCCGACGGGCCGAAGACATTGAGAGTGCCCCGACGGGCCGAAGACATTGAGAGTGCCCCGACGGGCCGAAGACATTGAGAGTGCCCCGACGGGCCGGCCAAAGAGATTGCAAGACGGAGCCCAGTTGGACTTGCAGTGCGAGACGGAGCTCCGTTGGGCTTGCTGTGCGAGACAAAGCCCCGTTGGGCTCAATTAATCGGGAAGAAATTGCGATCTCGATTTGACCACCAAGACTCTTAATGCAGCATTTCTACAATTCTGCCAAACATATTTTCAAATTTAGGAGAGAAGCAAAGGCGGCTGCACGAGTCTTTTCATTGTTTCACACACGTTGCTCAGCGACATGGACACCTCCAAATTATAGGAATCACACGTGACGCGAGCTGCTGATTGTGCGGGTGCACGCCCTAGTTAATGATTGCCGTGCGTGGATCTACTTTAGTGAACAGAACCTGCATATGCTGTGAAAAACGGGTAATAAATTTGTAAATAATATTCAGATTGTGGCACAGAGTGATCGTTTGAGAGCCGCGAGCGGAGTATGAACAGCACACAGCGTGAAAATCAAACCAAAAGTGCACATTATTTAAATAATCATATTGCATTTTAGAGTTATGATTGCGACAAGTTTCTTTATAGCGAACGCCGTTTAGCATGAAAATAAATTCATTCATTAGGAGACCTCAATATTTCTGTAAGTGAACATGACAACGAGAGCAGCGAACCTCTTGAAAGCATATAGAAAGTATGGCACCTGTAGCCTACCTTCATACTTATTAGATAAGGGTTAGAGAGCTTAGGTGCTTGCATACGGATCAAGATCAATTACAGTGATACAGCGCTAAATCACATTATATACAATGATACATAAATTAATCGAATTATGCTTATGTAGGGAAAGTTAAATTGTGATGATGCCAAAATTGCAATATTGAACAATTATGTCCATGAAAAAGTGCTACTATGAAGGATCACATTAAGTGCAGATGAAAGGCAACGATATGCCATGGTTAAAGAGGCCGCAATAGACCTAGCTATATAGAACCCGATGGACCATAGAAACTGGTAATCCGAGATGTCATGTAACGCGAAGTGCCATAAAACCCAACTGGACCACCACCACCAGTAGCTGCAAAGACAACACATGATGATTATTACTTGAAATGAAAGAAAATGTTTGAAACTTAAAATGTATGTATTGGACTCACGTTAGGCTGAACTATGTACCTGTAACGTCTTGGTTTATTGAAACAGCATATTTGCTCAAGGAGTGAACTTGCACTGGTCTTACGGTTCGTTTACAATTATGCCATTGATTTGGTTCAACCCGATACTATGGTACGTCAGGGTATTTTGATGATGCTTTCCATACAGGATTCATAGCACAACGAAAGTATAAATAGATTTATATTTGTAAGTGTTATTCGTAATACGAGTTGTCATTTAATACGAACAGTCGGAACTGTACTCTAAGAAAAAACGAGCATGTACATGGCAACATTAGCATTCATAGCAAATAAACGAAAGTGAATGTCCTGCTCGCTTTATCTAGTGAATTCACGTTTTTTTTTTTTTTTTTTTTATACATAATTATATAAAATAAAGAGTTTGTAAAGACGTTTTGGCCCCAACGATCTTCCATAATGGCTCAACGCGTAAGCTATCCTCGACGGAAAGGGCTGCGATTGGTTCTAACCAAGTGTGCCGCAAGCCTGCGTTTGAGTGAAGGTCTCGGCCGTTAGATCGCCCCCTGGGGGCTGGCTGCAGTACAAGTCATAAAGCCCGCCTCCTCCGTGTTAATGAAGGAGACTTGAGCCCAAATAAAAAAATTAATTACACTTGCAATAAAATGTCCCGAAAGATGGTTCTGGTCGATTAAGGCACTGGTTATTGTGCTGAAATAGGTGCAGATCCTCGTTTTTGTAAACAGTTTGTTTTTAGCAGTAATTTAATGCTGGGCGTGTCATCGTGATTGACAGCTGTGATTGACAGTTTCTCAAAGCGCGGCGTCTGAGCTTCGGCAGAAGACTGAAGTGTTATTACTCGATTTCTGTGATATTTTACTATGACAAAATGAGTTTAGCAGTAAACTACAGTTTCTGACATACATGATCTGGTGGAACACTGTTTATTCGCTAAGGTCAGAGCTTTTTTCGGGCTTTATTAGTTTGCTAATACACGCCTAGCCACCCAGATAGCAAAATACACTGGGGCCAGTTCTTGCCTGCCGGAGACTTACCCCTCAGACTGACTACCTCTGCTGGACCTACTCCGGATGCCTGGACTCACTGCCCGATTCCAGCCTGAGTCAATTGAGATGCGGCGGCCGAGCGAGCAGGCGCTGCCGCATGCGAGCCGGAATCAGCCCGCGATGCCGCGACTAGGTTATGCGCTGATGCCCGGAGCTGGCGCGATTGAATCTTCATTATATAAAACCCTCACATTTGTTAACGTTATTACACCCATTTTTGTTGATATAACAACAAACGCATGCTACTATGTGAACGCAAAGTGTATCACTGAGTTTAACCTTTGAATAAAGATGCAAACAGCATAGCAATTATTTAAATAAAGGACAAAATAAATAACAATAAACCTGTATCGATTGCACAAGTATTAAATAATAATAATAATAATAAATACGAAAATGACAATAAAACTGCACAATAAAATAAACCCATTTAAGTACGGGGTATACAGGAGATCGTTAGCAGTAATTCTCTTTGTGTTTAAATAATAATCTCCACGTTGATCTCCTGTAAGGTTATTTGAACTTGCACGTCTCTGCATTTTAAGTTTTGGCATGTTATTAAGTGATCTACTGAATTTGCTGTTATAAATCATTATAAGGTTCTTGAAATCGAATCTTATATAACCTAATAGAGCTGTAAATGTTAGATATTATTTATTTACATCATTTACTGTTGGCGTTTTATTTGAACACTCCAGCTAACATTAAAATGAATGTAAATTCCTCGTTGCCAGATATAATGAAGGCATCGAATAAACCAAATGAAAACGGAGGCAAAAAAATTAAATAAATAAACAATTCAAGCGAAAATGAATAAACAATATACTAGTGATGTTACAGCAGATAGACGTTGTATTAATAGTGCAAAGTTTTTTTGCACAAATTGACAAATTGCAGGGTTGGGATGTGTAAATATCCTGTTGATATTTAGTAATCTTGCTGTATTTATCTTCTAAACGCACGATTGTTCCCGCATGGTAAATCGTTATGGTAGGCTATATTTTGGGTTCTGTTGATGGCTAATTAAAAATAAAAACCTTTCTAAAAATGTATGTGTTGTTTATATGTTATTGTTCATATTTTACAAGTGTTATTTCTACCCCTATGAAGATAACAAATACCAACAACAAATATAACAATAAGAGAATATATTATTTGTGCTCATATTCAGGCTAGTGTATAAAAGATCGTTTATTTCTGCAGTCCACCATGTATTGCTTTTATTAAAGTTTAACAGCTTACATCACACCGTTTTTAAACCGTATATTATTGTGTTTTTTTAATGTAAGTGCTTCTATTTACATCAGTGAGCGTTTGTTATAGTGCAGACACCGGCAGTCGAGTGAGAAGTTCGGGGGGCGTGGTTGATTTTACATAAAGCGTTTGGTTGGAAGCTCGACTCCGCTCATTATCGCGGCTCCTCCTCTGGCTCCATCAGACAGTCCTTCTGCGCATGTCTGGCTCCAATTTCAGCAGTCTTTTGCGACAGTTTGTGCCCGTCAAGCAGGCGTTTTGCCCTCAAGGCGTTCAATGGCAAAAGGGGCTGTCGCGTCGTCCATATTTTTTACAGTCATTGGTTCTAACGGCTGGCGCTGTTTGCCAATGAGTGACACTGATAAAGTTTAGCGGCGATTACGGCAGATCAATGATAAGCACAGAGAAAACTCGCTATGTTATGGATTCACAAGTAAAGCTCTTTAATGGCCGTGAGGAGAGAAACGTCACGTTAACAAAGGCAACAGTCTGAGAAATGGATTTTACTTCTCAATCGCAGTGACATGGAGGCTGCAAGTTACCTGTAACTCCGCGTCAGCGAAGGACTGCCCAGCAGACACTCGCACGGTAAATGATGATCAATTTCTGTTTTAAGTTGCAGTGTTTTACAGAAGCTCTCGGTCATCTTCCTACCATAGTATCCTACCGTGACAATGATCGGTTTTGATTTAAAGCTGAACCGATACCGAATTGTCTGCGTCTGCATCGCGGCTCTAGTTTTATGGTATAAGACTTGTTTATAAAATGTGGATTCCAGCTAGGAAAACATTTAGAACGAAATGATGAGAGGCCATAACGTTAGATATGTGCTCTTTCAGACATTAACTTGCATATCATAATTCAGTGACTTCATATGACGCTAATGAAACAAGAGTTAGACTTACCTCATGCAGACATACACGTAACGATTTAAGGTAATAAACAGAGTATACCGAGATGGAATGGCAGACGAAGATGGCGTGAAATCCCAATGAAGCAGATTGAGAGTGTTTAACCTGGCTGTTTTCGGTGAAATTCCATGTTCATTCTGGTCTCCAGCTATGAGGTATATTTTTGCGAGTAGGAGCTAACGTTAGAAGTGCTAAAACTAGTGACATTAACCCGATGCAAGGATGTTTAAATGTACGATCGGCGGATAATGAAAGCGAAATGGTGAAATCAATCAATAGCGAAAATGAAGTGATTGACGAAGCTGTTAACCTTCAACTTTGAGCTGTTACGTGAACACGAACAGAGAAATGAACAAACTTGTGAGACGTAAACAACGTTGGCAGTTCAAACTTCCGCACCGTGACCGAAACTTCCGCAACGTCACCTGAATACAGCGAAACAGATTGTTTAGATGAGCTTTTATACATGGCTTGCTTGCTTGTTATAGGCTGACGAGATAATTATTATGAATGACATGACATCTCAGTCTTCCTGGTAGAACCTTCGCTAAAGCTTTCATTTCCTGGACAGAAAAGCACTACTCGCGTTGCCTGCTTTCAAGAGTAAGCAGCAGAGGTTGCCACTTTCACTTTAACCATTCTTTGAACAGATTATTAATGGGCCTATAATTAACTGTGTGCGGGTAATTATCCTTTCATTACCGCACACAGTAGGTTTTTCACCTGCTTTCTTTTACAGTTTTTTTTTTTATTTATTTATTTATTTATTTTTTATGGTTTAATTTTCACCCTTTACAATTTCATTGCTTTAATAGGAGATTAACTTGCCATTTGTGAACTGGTGATCTGAGACCTTTAGCCAGAAAACTACTGTGCATACACTAGATACATGACAATAATTATTTGTGTCAATTGTTTGTTTGTTTGTTTTTAAAGAAAATTGTTGTTGAATAAAGGGTGTACATATACAGCAATATTTTGATTGTTTTGAAAATTTTCTAATTATTTTAAATGTGTGGCTAAGAAATTATTTATTTGTTATTTTTGGTGTGGCCAGGGAAAAAAATAAGTAAATCCTTAGAGTTGAGACGGAAATTAAGTCTTGTGAAACTAGAACTAATTGCAATGCAATTTTGGCATGCCAAAGTCAAATTTATGCATATAAATATATATTTTTCTAACAACAAAATTGTGGCTAGTGAAAATGCCGAGTGGCTAGTAATGTTGAAAAACTACTAGCCAC
Organism: Danio rerio; assembly: GCF_052040795.2. Classification (NCBI taxonomy): domain Eukaryota; kingdom Metazoa; phylum Chordata; class Actinopteri; order Cypriniformes; family Danionidae; genus Danio; species Danio rerio. The sequence continues at coordinate 40,917,733 of NC_141029.1, read as the reverse complement.
CATAGCTGGTGATCAAAAAAGTTAATGTCAAACCCGGGAAACACCCGTACACTCTCATTTGCACACATACACTACAGACAATTTAGCTTATCCAATTCACCCATAGCACGTCTTTGGAGTTGGGGGAAAGCGGAGCACCCGGAGGAAACCCACGTGAACGTGAGGAGAGGAGAACGTGCAATTAACTCATTCAAAGAAGTCTTTCTAGATAAAAACCATTGTCTTGTAGCTTTAAAAATAGCTCATTGCAAAAGCAAAAGTTATACATTGGGATGTAATTGCAATTCTACCATTATGGAGCAACTTTTTCTTTAAGTAATTGACCAGGAGTCCAAAACAACATCTTGTATAAATAACCTCATCATGTCTTGAATATTGAATAAGGACATTTTCTAAGGGCTGGATTTCAAAAAAACACATTATTTGATCTCATTCTATGAGCCATTTATGTTGATTGTAGCTTTAAATAGGTGGTTTTAAGTCTGTGTTTCAAGGTGTGATTTGGCACTCCTTAATTCTTCCTGCAAAAGCTGTTTTGGCAACTCTGTCTCCCTCCAATTATTAATAATTATTTCTATCATAACAACCACAACACAGTAATTATTTATTTTTATCTTTGCTATTAAAATAACACATACGCAAATAACAAACATTATAAAGAACGAAACAGAATACAGCTGCTGGTTTATTATATTGACACCTAATGTATGAATGTAATCAAATCTGTATGCTATTTAATTATAATTATAATTGGGCAGCACGGTGGCACAGTGGGGAGCATGATCACCTCACTGCAAGAAGGTCGCTGGTTCGCGCCTCAGCTGGGCCAGTTGGCATATCTGTGTGGAGTTTGCATGTTCTCCCTGTGTTGGCTTGGGTTTCCTCTAGTTGCTCTGGTTTCCCCCACAGTCCAAAGACATGCGGTACAGGTGATTTCAATAAGATAAATTGTTCATGGTGTGTTTGTGAATGTAAGAGTGTATGGGTGTTTCCCGGTGTTGGGTTACAGCTGGAAGGACATCTGCTGCGTAATACATATGCTGGATAAGTTGGTGGTTCATTCTGCTGTGGCGACCCCTGATAAATAAAGGGACTAAGCCGAAAAGAAAATTAATAAATGAATTATTATTTCTATTATTTTAAATATTGAAATATAAATATTTTAAATATTTTAAATATTGAAATATTGTTTGCATGTATCAATGCAGAATTATTCACATTAGCATTGTGATGCACTAGAAACACCATTAGAATTTACATCTATATTGTTTTCTTCTATTAATTGCAAAACTAAATCAAAAAGGTACAAATTTCTGTGAGAACGTGTTGTCCTCACACTCCAGCTTTATGTTTTATGTTGATCATATTAAATCAAAGAAAACAATCCGAAGTTGTTGTTTCAAGTTATATATACCATGATTTTACTGGTCCAGCCCAATAAGGAATAGATTTTCCTCCATGTGGCTCCTGAGCTGAAATGAGTTTGACACCCCTGGTTAAACTGATGGTTACACATTTTAAACTATGGTGCTCTGTTAGCAAACATACTAGTATCTAATGCACGAATAGTGATCTAATACATATAAAAAATGTCTATTTTCAGACTTTCCAAAAACAAAAAAAATGTTTAGAATCAAATGCTGTGATTCATTTTGAAATGCCTATGGAGAAAATGAATGAAAAACAATTTCAAGAACCAGTGCAGTTAAAAATGTGGGCCATCACCGTTGTGCTAGAAATATGATGAGATTTTAAAATACCAGCCCAAGCATTAAAGGCTCCGTATGCAGTGGAAACACATGATCTTGTTTGTACAGAACTCTGTTGCATAAACCGTCTAACGCTGATGGCAACAGCTGTGGAGTTAGTCCTGCTGTGATATTCATAAGACCAGTGGACCGGTTGTCTCTTGTCTACAGTCACGCATTGAGCAGCAAAAAAAGAAAATGAGGAATTGTTCGCCCTCTACAGATTATGGCCTGTTTTTATAGCAGATGCTGCTATTTCTTTCCACAGCAAGCATAAAATAGTATAATACATTGACTTATATACTTTCAGACACAAGATGAGGAGTTTAGAACATTGTATTAAACAGGTTATTTTCATGAGGCAGCCAGCAAAATTGGAGAAAATCTTTTTTTTCACAGTTTGGAGATGTAGCATGCAGCATGATAAAAGATCAGGATTCTTATGTGGGATTGAAGAGGGGTGAACAGAAACAGGTCCAAATTGATGGGATTGTATTTGTTTCAAATTAGGCATAACATTTCACATACTACATAAATGTACTATACCCTACAGAAATGTTAAAATCTCCATAGCTCCCGTCCACCAAACCAAAACCATTATTGTTTTTGCTAACTGAAATTATTTACAATTTTTGACTTTTACTTTTAAATTTAAAAGATTACATGTAATATGTTTCTAATATGAAAATCTGAAACATTAGCTGTGTCCCAATTGGCATACTATCCATTCGAAATAGTATTTGAAAATAGAATTAGTATGTCCCAAATTATAGTGTGTTAAAAAGAATATGTCAAAGGTTCCTGGATGGTTTAAGTCTAGAAGCATCCATACTGTAACCACTGATACATTTCGCGTTGGACGTGAATTTGATTAGAACTACAAATGCGGGTAAACAATCTAAATAAACTACAAATAAGATTGACACGCAAGACCAAACATTAAGTAGAGAGGCTTTGGTAAAGATGTTTGTATGGGTGTTAATTAATAAGTTATGTTTTCTCTGTTATATTTCATCTGCAACAATACTGAACTTATATAAAGATGTGTTTGGACAATAACGTCTGAAAAATAATATTAAATAAAAATATAAAAAATGCTAAAAAAAACATGAATATATCCTATAAAATCCCTGCACAAGCGGAATGACTCAATATGTATTGAACTCTGACGCATATAATCAAAGCCAGCTCTCTCATCCTTCTATAAATAAAAGAAAAATATTTTAAAGTTATCAGGAAGGGATAATTTAGATCATTTAAAAAGGCTGATTCATTCAATCTTTATGAATGGATCATTGAATCATTGGCTTACTTGATTCATCAAAACAGATTCATTCAGAAATGAAACACAGCAGACTTTAATTGAGGTGCCAATCATTTGGTCTTCTCCAGCTTTGTTTTAAAGTATTTTTGTTAAGAAAACATTTGTAATCACATGCACATGCTAATATTCAAGAAAACAGCATTTCTGCTTGTGTGGCACTAATTATGTCATATTTATGTAATAAACATAAAAAGTACGGATACACTGATCCCGATCGGATATTGGTTCGGTACTGCATATTTTTGTTTTGAAAGTGTCAGCAGATACCGGAGGGCTACGTGCTGTGTCTTAGTGAAGCATCAAATGCTTCATTCACGAACCGGCTGCGCAGACGCAACGTGCTCCTCTCTGTAAAATTATTCTGTAATATTAAAAGTTTCTGTTATCTCAATTTTCCAACTGATTTGATTCTTCTGAGGGGAATACATTCAGTACTATCAAAAGTTTGTAAAGCCTGGATCATTGTGGTCTAGGTGGTAGATTAAATTAATAAAAATGAAACTGACAGGCGCAATATGGATTGTCATTAACAAAAATTATTTAGCCTAATATAGGCTACTATGAAACTGTGAATATTTCACTGTAATTTTATTTATATCAATCTTTTTTTTTAAAGACTAATTTGTGTTTTGATTAGGGTCAGTAGTCGTAGCCTACCAACGACAAAGAAAAATCTTAATATTTAAAAAGGAAACATAAGCTGGGCCACAACAAATGAATGTCATACCTAGTGCTGTCAAAATTAGTGCATTAACGCATGCAATTAATTAGAAATATTATTATATATAATATTAAAGTTAAATATTTGCAGTTTTTTTTTTTTTGTCTGTTGTGGTCTACGTGTGTTTAACATGCAAAGAAATATGGATATGACGAAGGAAGCACTTTTAGAAGGAAAGTTTCAGTATAAAACAACTAATGTTGCATTGCCAGGCTATACAGCTTTTCCTCCAGAGTTTCATCTAATTTTGTATGTTTAAGTTTTAATCCTCCGACATTTGTTTTAATGGAATTTGATACCGCATGGCAAAAGGAAAGAAAAACCTCAAACCTTAATCATATTAAAAGCGGAGTTTTGGTGTCCATGTAAATGTACTTAGCGAAAATGCCAGATAATGTCGCGGGCTGTTAAAGAGCTTATTTTAATCAAATTTAATGAGCGGGATCATGCGTGTTGAATCTGAAGTGAGTCATTCAGGCTGTGCTGTGCTGCGCGCGTTGTTTGTGTGTCCATTTCTTTCAAAGTTGTTTAAATGTTTAGAGATGGTGTGACCAAAGTCCAGACAATGCGTACCTGTGGATGCCTTTAATTTACCGCTTGATGCTTCTTACGTCCTTGTCGCAGCACCAGTGGCAACAAAAATAGGCAACGAAATGCGTATGCTGATCCAGTAATCCTGCTTGTGAGAGACTGTTCTCTCTCTCAGCTCACATCATTTAAAAGAAAAGGGCCACATTGTCCCCCCACATTGACTGGACTGTCTTAGCAACTGGCTCAATGTAAAGGAGGACTAAGCTACATTGTCTCTACTTTATAAATAATGTTCTCAACTATCAGCAATACAACTTTTTTAATGAATACAATTGTTTGTATTGAATACTTTATTAATATTATTATAATTTTCCAATTTCTATATTTGCAGTGCCTGTATTTTGGCTTTTTTTCAGTCCACTTAGAATCCAACATGGAAATATTTTTTTTTTGTTTATTGGCATTGATTGATTTGAAATTCAAATGGCACTAACATGCTTGTGTTTCTATTTCGGTAATAAATGTGGCTGTCAAGCCAGGATCTTGAAGGTTTATTGTGGATATGTTGTTTACATGAAGAAAACTGTGTTACAAGTTAAACAAAAATTCTAATAAACAATTATATTTTAAATCTAATAAGTTTTTTTGTCTCAGTTTTAAATTTGAATAGCCAAAATTACAAGTTTCAGTCTTTTAAATGTGATTAATCGCAATTAATTGTGATAAATTGCAAAAAAAGGTGTGATTAATTAGTATTTTTTTAATCGATTGACAGCACTAGCCATAACGAATGCTCAAGTAATGTAGCCTAGTTTACAACAAGCATCATGTTTTTAGTTAGATTGTGCCGTCTGTCATGTATAGGCCGGTAGGTCTGTTATTTTTACTAAAGAAGATATATTATTTGAGTTTAGCACTAGAACAATGGAAACTGTATTATGTCAAAAAAAAAAAAAAAAACATTTAAAATAACGGCAAAGTATCGGGATCGGATCTGTATCGATCGATACTCAGAATTTTGGCATCATGATTGGATCAGTTCTAAAAAAATGGTATCGGTGCATCTGTAATAAAAAGGGATATTTTTTACTTTCGTAACTTGAATCACAAGGTCATTCTAATTCTTTTTGCAAAATGAGTGGCATGCTCCACACATCGTTCAAAAAACTACTATGATCATTGAAGATTATGAATACTTAATAATAATTTTTACTGACAATTACACTTTAACACAGACATCATAAAATCAAATGTAGCCTTATTCTTGTAATACAGATTTTACATGTAATTTTCAGAAATCTGACCGCATGGTAACAATGCCCTTGTCAAACATGAAAGTCAATAACACCTTTCAGTTAAAGTAAACGCACCAGATGCCCAGACTGAGCTTTGACCTCTCACCTCCTGCTGTGTGATGTCCAGGATGCGCTCCAGGGTTAATTCCTCAAAGTACAGACGGTCACACTCATCAAAGTCCGTACTGACCGTCTCCGGGTTATGGTTCACCACCACTGTACGCTTGCCCATCTGTCTGAGGGCACGAATGCTTGACACGGCACACCAGTCAAACTCCACACTGCTGCCTGTGGGGGAGAGAAGCCAAACGCTAGCCTGACACACTCCTGCACTAATTGCTCATTAAAACTAATGAAGACAGTACATTAACGGGTTGGTGTGAATTGAAAAATCACAGGATTATTAGGGTTAAAAAAAATAGATTTCAGCTCACCGATGTGATATGGACCGCAACCAACAACCATGGTGCCATGGTCCTTAAAATCCAAATCATGCTCCTGTCGACAAGGACAAAAAGAAAAATTGGATAATTACTGGGTTTATTCTTATGCTTATCTTTTATTTTATTTTTGACTTGTATTTTTTATTTAGATTTTTTATTAGCTCACAATTACTATTTTTTTCTACTTTATTATCCAATAATTTTTTTTAAAATAGAATTATAAAACTCAGTGCTTCCCACACATACAGTTGAAGTCAAAATTAACAACCCCCCCCCCCCCCCCTTTGATTTTATTTATTTATTTATTTATTTATTTATTTATTATTTTTAATTTTTTTTATAATTCCTAAATGATGTTTAACAGAGCAAGGAAATTTTCCGGTAAGTCTGATAATATATATTTTTTTTTTCTGGAGAAAGTCTTATTTGATTTATTTTAGCTAGAATAAAAGCAGTATTTTTTTAATCCATTTTAAGGTCAAAATTATTATCCCTTTTTAAGCTATATTTTTTTTCAATAGTCTGCAGAACAAACCATTGTTATACAATAAATTGCCTAATTACCCTAACCTGCCTAGTTAACCTAATTATCCTAGTTAAGCCTTTAAATATCACTTTAAGCTGTATAGAGGTGTCTTAAAAAATATTTAGTGAAATATTATTTATTGTCATCATGGCAAGGATAAAATAAATCAGTTATTAGAGATGAGTTATTAAAACTATTATGTTTATAAATGTGTTGAAAAAAATCTTCTCTCCATTAAAGAGAAATTAGGGAAAAATAAACAGGGGGGCTAATAATTCTGACTTCAACTGTAGACTTCACTTGGGCGGGCCGCCCAGGTATATTAACGGTCACCCCAGTATATTTAGTGACACCTTTTTAAACTATTATTATCAACCTTTTACACTTTTTTCGTATCTGCCCAATATAAACAAACATCCGCGAGCGATGTTTGTAGTGGAAAATCTTCTCTCCTTTACCTGTTTTATAGACCATTTCAAAATAGTGATGTCGTTGGGCCATGAACATTTCGTGCTTGTTATCAAACTATTGCATAACTGTAACAAGAGGCAATTTAATCATAGCTTAATGTTGAAACAGCAACCATGGCATTAGTTATCAATATGTGGCCCTTTTTGGATTCTCGGAAGCTTTAGAAAATACAAATGTGAAACAGGAAATGCGTTGGGACCATTGTTTTTGTTTAAATCCCTCAAAATGGTCTATACTGCTCGTTCTGTGAGCGCGAGAACTGTCAACACTCCCACAGACAGTCTCATGTGCTCTGCAGAGCCACAGAGACCTGCAACTTTTTGCGTCCGACTGGAGTTTCTAAATCTACTAAAATGTCTGGGATTTGGTTTTGCTTTCGTTTTCTATGCTGTCGTTAATTTTAAACGCACAGCCACGAGAGTGGGAGAGACATTAAATAATTCATTCTTTAATTTGAACAACTAAGAAAAAAAGAAAAAAGAAATTACATCTAAACTGGCTGCAAAATATTTCTACACTGGGCCCATAGCCAGACTGGTGAAAGAGGTGGTTCTTTTTTTCTCAAAAAGTGGACTTTTTGCAGTTATTCGACCTCATTTTATTATGAGGTTTAAATACTGTGACATTTAAAAATATATGTTTTTTGCTGGATTAGTTTGTTAGACAGTGAAACTTTTTGATGTACCAAAAACATTTTCTAAAGACTTAGAATAACAAAATATGATAAATAGGCTAAATATTTTTACAAATTCATAACATCACATATCAAAATCTGTTAAATTTTTTAATTAAAAACTGTGGCCTATTGTCGGTTATTAGTCATATAACAAACTGACCAGCACGTTCAACTTTCCCCAGTCGGAATTTGTGCATTTGAATAAAAAAAAAAATGTATAACAATGATAATAACGTAGAGCTTCATAATTTTTCTATTTTTCTAGTCTCTGTTGTAAAAAGTACATTTGAAAAGTTCATAGATAACATCATTAGCCTAATCAGTATTATAAGTAACTTTAATATAGGCCATTTTTGGTGGCCATTTTATTAGTCTTTTTTTTCTTTCAAGTAAGGTCCAAGATTTAGAATAAAAGTTACCTGTAAAATGTTTTCTCTTTTGAACAACATTACAGTGAAAGTTGACTTTACTTCCACTTCTTACTTTAGGTTTTAAAGCCGTTTTGATGTGTTATTTTGATAATTTGGGATGACAAAACAGTCAAAATAGGACAAATGAGCTAATGTATGAGACAAATACTGGACCTTCGTCAGTAGGGGGCTTGGTCTTCTGAACCACCCGAAACAACCCATTTGTCACATTTAGTTAACTATTTATGTGCTGTGGGTAAAAGGTGTGTTTCAATCCGGCTACCACCGCTTGATATTTCAAACCTGTGGGAAGCACTGAAACGATGATAAATAATTTTAAAAATATATGTTTTAAAACTTTATAATAGCTTATAATGCACTTAAAACAATCATTTCGTCTTCAAAACATTACTCCTACTACAACTTTTTTGCTTGCTAAATACTGAATATTGTACATTTACTGTAAGTAATACATGCAAATTGGCAGTAGATATGAATAGTCAGGCTAAAAAAAGTTTTCCTTTTACACTGACAAAAAAGCTGGACGATAGGCTGGAAAAGAATAAAAATGGCCTGACAAGAATAAAAACTCCCTGACACATGAAAGACCTAACATATGGTCTGAGTAGAGTGGTTTACCTGACCATGGTAAGTGCAATATAAATAGTTGGTGGCTGCAGGGTATTCAGCAGCAAGTGTATCGATCTGAAAAAGAGCACAAGATCCATTTATCATGTAGCAAAGGTCACTATGACTGCTGTATCTCAGGTCCTGCTTCCACCTGATATTACCATGCATTTCCAGTAGTCCAATCACATGTTTTCGGCCAAGACGCACTACCATTTCCACTTTGTTTTTACAAATGTTGAAACTAGTCTCTCATAAGTAATAACTTTGTATCTTTCATTCATTTAATTCTATTAGAGTTCAGAGTAACTATTAGAGTTCAGAGTAATGACCACATGTACAGTATTTTAACGTCCACAACTCCTATTAAAAACATACCTTTCTGATAGTAAAAAAAAAACTTTACCTTGGACATGTCTTTCAAAACAACATTTTCACAGTGTTAAAAGAAACTTGTTCTATCCCTTAACAAACAAGCTAAGGTACGCATCTTTGTGTGTTCTATATCTCGTACACAAATGTATGTTATATTACCAAAAAAACATAATATTTTTAGGGTAAGAACTTAAAATAAGATTACAGAAAGCTTAATTCTAAAATTAAAATCGTCAGCCAGCGCGAGGGGTTGGCGACTGCTCGAAGGCTGAGCTGGACCACATGCGTGGCTTGACGCACAAGTATAAATCAGTTTTTAGAACTTACATCATCAGTATTATGTGCCTTATTTATAAAAAATGTGCTTAATTATATGAACAAAGGCTACATTTTCAATAAGTTCATTCATTCATTTTCTTGACGGCTTAGTCCCTTTATTAATCTGGGGTCGCCACAGCGGAATGAACCGCCAACTTATCCAGCAAGTTTTTATGCAGCGGATGCCCTTCCAGCCACACCCCATCTCTGGGAAACATCCAGACACACATTCACACACACACTCATACACTACGAACAATTTAGCCAACCCAATTCACCTGTACCGCATGTCTTTGGACCGTGACCGGAGCACCTGGAGGAAACCCATGCAAAGGCAGAATGAACATGCAAACTCCACACAGAAACGCCAACTGAGCCGAGGTTCGAACCAGCAACCCAGCGACCTTCTTGCTGTGAGGCGACAGCACTACCTACTGCGCCACTGCCTCGCCCACATTTTCAATAAGTAACTTGTATACAAAGTAATAGAACTATTTTGTAAACTATTATTTTTTTCTTATTGTATTGATTTTACTAACATTTTAGCACCAGGGGTCTGCGACCATGCCAAGGCTGTGCGCTTATGTGTGCACTTGACGCAGAAGTATAAATCAGTCTTTATGACTTACATCACCTGTTTTGTAACTGTAACAGTCTACCTCGATTTAGCATTGTCCACTTGTCATAGGACTGACATAAAAATTCAGCCTAATACCAGGTGGAAAGGAGCCTTAGTCATAAAGATATTACTGGCAATAAGTACAAACCTGTTTGACCCAAGGTCGGATGTTCTGGTTTAGCCTCAGCACTCGAGCTTCTCCCTCTGAGATGTCCATTGCCTGACCAACCTGACGGTCTGAGAAACCATCCATCTTGGCCTTCAGTAGTAGATCTCTCGGCACTGTGGCACTGAAGGAAACAGCATTTAGAAACTCAACACAATGCACTGACCTGAAAAATTACTAAGCAGAATCTTAACTATGTAATGTTGCTCTGAACTGCTCGGTTACAGAATGTACAACTTTCTGATCTGCTTTTAAAACATTTTTTTTTTGTAAATGCATGTGAAATTATCAGAGGGAAAATGTTTTTGAGATAAATAGCAAACCATAGACCTTTGATCATCACAGAGTTCAAGTCTCAGTGTACATGGAAGGAAAGAAAATCTCCAAAATAAACCCTCGCTAAAAATGCTTAATACTTGTTTTCACATCAATAAACAACATTTGAACTAAGATCAAAGGGAAACTGAATTAAAACTTGTTATTTTTTTTCCTTGATATTGATGCTTTATTAGCTGTGCATGGGCATAAAGCAATTCAGGTGATCAAAACATCGGTTTAACTTTTTGATCTATGTTGATTTAAAAAAATACCACTCTTTAATTTTTTTAGCAATGTATGCAAGAAGCCCTCAGTGCATTTATCAACATGGCAAATAGCATTAAAATCAGCAGGAGTGTGAGACAGTAGCAAAGGACAAACAGTGACAAGCACTCCACACCATCCCACACACCAAAAGTGAGACTTTACTCCATATTGTGCTTAGAAAGGTCAGTACTCGACTGAAAGTAGCCAAGTAATTAAAGGGACAGTTCACCAGTTAAAGTGAATTATGAATTACAAATAATGTTCAGTTTCTTGCACAAACTATTTATTTTACTTCCGAAGACCTTGATGTACTATAAGGAGGTTTGTTTTTTTGTTCGTTTTTGACTGCCTACATTATAGATCTATATTTACCTTCAAATTGAATTGTTAAAACATGCCTGAAGTAAATATGCCTTTTTATACAACAATTCTGTCTGTTCTCGAATCTGGTTGGCTGATAGCTGTGAGATATTAAAGCAACACCAGCACTCGAACAGCCTTTTCACCCTTGTGCATTACTCCGTCCACACTAGGACTAAAGAGGGACTAAACAACTTAATACAGTTTGACAAATATTGCAGCTGTTGGAAAACAGAATATACTTTTGAGGCTTTTTTAGTCACAAATGTAGTTGATTAGACTGCAACTATGCAGTTTATTTATAAGGATAGTGCCTATTTTAAAATATTTATCATTTCGGAGATTCAGTGTGTTGGCAGCCATCAGCCTGTTGTACTAAGGAGAGCAAAGACGGTTGATGATCCACCACAACATGGCAACAGAGAAAGCATAATAAGTCCTTAGGGGAGAAAAACTGATCAGATCATTATAAAACAGGTAAGTCGATCTCTCTCTCTTGTTTGTTGTAGTGGTGTATTTATACTATTGTAATCTGGAAGTGTTTGCTTTGCTTTGGCTTTTTAAGGGTTAATTATTTTGATCTCCCAATTGCAACAAAAAAATACTGGGAAATCTCTGTAGACTGATGGCAATTCATGTCGTTCAGCCTTATAATCTTAAATTGTGAGCAAAATCAGCTGTTTTGTCATCAATTCAGACCAGGGGTGTCCAAACACGGTCTAGGAGGTGCTTTGAGACTCTCAATGTTTGATTTTCTTTTTATATATATGATTATGCCATCAAACTGCTATATAAATCCAATATTACACTCAAAGCAGTACGCTATGGCTGTTTATATGGCTGTTTGTCACTGGTGAGATACAAAGGGAGCACTCACACTATGCTATCCGAACCGTGCCCATACCCAGATCGTTTGAGAAGTGTGAGTGCTCTAAATCAGGCTCAGCCACGGTTTAATTGGCCGGCCCTGGCCCGGTTGGAAGATGTGTGCCAGAGTGCAGTCACCTTGGGCACTTTGGTTTGTAGTGTGATTGTAAAGCACGCCTGAGCTGAAACTGAAGACGAGATATGACTTTTAAAGGACTGTTTCATATGGATTTATGAATTACTGTTCAATGAACGCAAACTGTCGTATATTATTAAAGATGCAAACTTCTCACTGCACGACAACTGCACCTTTAGCAAACCTCCTAGTTCCTGCAGCACGAGAACGTTATGATTGTTTATGAGCGTCAAAAGTGGCTGATCTGTTCGGCGAAATATTTTCGGCGTAATAACGACTAAAACAATATAACTAATGAAATCTCCACTGTGCTGAGCGAGAGTGCTTCTTACTGAACAGCGCATCATCGATGACGTAAGCGTGCTCCGGCCCAAATGCGATGTGAGTGCAGCCCATTGGGGGAGAAGCAGGGGGGACAAGCGTGATTCGACCCAGTTCAAGCCAACTGTACATAGTGCGAATATGCCTAAAGCACTCGGAGTGCGACCTTAAGCCAACACACACCTCCCATCAGTGCAGATATAGAGCCATATCGCACTGCCACGAGTGTGATATTGCTTATTTCAAAACCAGCCAATTATACAATTGCATAGTCATTAGACACACATATTTCACTGCAATATACATATTTCACTTCATCAGAAGTGACCACTCAGAATTAAGACCCTGCTAAATAAGAAATAATTACTCATTTACACCAAAATTTTGCATATAAAAACAAATCAAATTCTCATTACTATTTTGTTTTCTGTCATGGGTAATAAAAATTCCAAAATGTATTTTTACTTATGTCACAAATCAGACTCTCCTGAAAACTGTGAGTTTGTATCAAGCAATTTCAAGTTACAAGCTACCCATTCTGACAGTATTCCTTACAATTCAGAGAAAAAAGTAACAATTGTTATTTAAAAACTTAAGATAATTATAAGCTTTCAAACATTACTATCATAAAGCAATAAATGCCCATTTTAAAATAATAAACACAATAAATAATATTACATATTGTACAGCATATATAATTTCAGTAATTTAATGAGGCATTGACTATTTTTGTCAGCCTTAATCATTAAAAAGAAATCTTACTGCTATTGACAAAATAACATTAGTATCACAATACGTGTACATTTCTTAAATGCAGTGATTTTTCTAATCTATGTTAAAAGAGCAGGCTTGGGATGTAAATTTCTATAAATTTCCCATGATCAATCACATGCACCACAAAACAATGCATATTCATGATATACAAGTTTATTCAAGCTAGGCAGATTAAATGGATTATCAGCAATACATCTTTGATTAATTACTGGCATCTGTAATAGCAATTATTTACCATGGGTTGATTTTTTTACCATCATAAGCTGGTTGTTTACACCAGTGTTTCCCAACCCTGTTACTAAAGGCACATTAATGGTACACATTTTTAACCTCTCCCTGATCAAACACATCTAAATTAAGTAACCAGAACATTAAAAGAGGCTCCAAAACCTGAAGTTAAAGGGTCAGATAAGGGAGAAATATGTACTGCTGGTGTGCCTTCAGGAACAGGGTTCGGAAACACTGGTTTACACACATTGTTAACACACATCTGTGTTCAAAGCCCATGCAAAAGTGAATGCAATGTAACAGGTCCCCTTAAAAGAAGAGTTCACCCTAAAATTAAAATGGAGTCACAATTGACCACCCTCAAGAAGTTCCAAACCGTCATACATTTGTTTCTTTTGTTCGACAATAAAAATATATATATATTTTGAAAAAGCTGAAAGCCTGACCTGCATCCACTGATCATAGTACATAGGTTACAGGTTTCCATATTTCTTCAAAACATCTTCTTTTGTGTTCAACACAGGTCAAACAGGTTTAGAACAAGTAAAATTTGAGTGAACGAAGTCTGAACTTTCGGTTTAGGGTGACCTATCCCTTTAATACTCTAAACGTGTCGGAATGTGACCATTACACTCTCTCACCTTTTATACTGACCCAGACGCTGCTCCATCTCAGTAATGTGCTTGAGTTTGTGCAGGAACCACTTGTCTATGGCAGTCAGGTCATGGATCTGATCAACGGTCACACCACTGTGTAGGGCCTTAAGAAACAAAACAATTCCCACAATGTCTAAAATCAGCGGACGCTACAATAAATGGCTCGAACATAAACAGGCTTTTCTAATAAATGACCGTGATCTACAAGAAATTGTTAGGTCATTGTTAAATGAGAAATAATGGCTTCTGATTGTTGGCTGTTAGCCTGCGGTGTCCCTTGAATACAGAACAGAGCCCAGCGAGCTGTAACTCGTTGTTGCTGTAGCGCAGTGGAGGGGGTCAAGGCCCCTGGCCAATCAGGAAGCTGCACTTAATAGCCTGTCTGCTTAATAGGAGGCATAACCTGCTCTGAATACAATTATGTGCCTGGAGACTAACATCCAACTCCAGCCGTACAACAGCAAGACCAACCTTGAGAGTTATTGATGTCTCGTGTCTTTAAAGGATTTAGCCTATTATTCCTTAATATATCTGCCAGCATCGGTGCGTTCATTTGACACCCGCATGACACACTTTTTGACAAGGAGCAGGTTTTCTTCACTTGAGGCAGACCATTTCCAATCATTGTCAAGAGACGTGGAAGGGTTTTGTGTTATCCTGAAGGGGTTTGTTTTGAGATAATGACCGGCTGACTGTACATTACCATAGTACTACACTCACAGTTACTAACAAAACAAATAAATAATTGATCTAAGCTGAAACAGGAGAAGCAGCAGAGGAATTGGAAGCTAGAAAATTGGTTGGCAGCCACAATGGGTCAATTATTCACTTTATTGTATAATAAATAAAACATAATGTAGCAAGACTGGCTAATCAAAATAAAGGCCAGCCAGAATCAATCTTTAAAGCTGTGGTTTACCTAATCGTATGCTATGCGTAATATACCACAGCATATTAATCTTATTTAGAAAATGTACAGTTTCTATTTCCTAGGGCAGGCTTTCTTGGCCTTCAAGAATCAGTTCTGATCCAAATATTACACTAAATGTTTTAGGCCTTGGACAATTCATAATGCATTATCCTGTTATTTGCATTTCAGGACCATTCAGACCTGAAACATTTTAATTTCATAAAATTGTTATATCTAAATAGCTTCACCTAAAACCACAATGCATCTGATCAACAACTAGCCTCTATAATATACGTTTTAGGCATCTCTTCCAGGTAAAACAACCCCAAAAGCATAAAATTTGTTAACAATTACAGAATGGTATTACAAAAAATCTGTGATTAGAAAAATGTTTAAACATTGTTTTTAAGTTCTTACAAAGGCTGCATTTGTTTGAGCAATAATACAGAAATATTGTCAACCATTTTACAGCTTATATCAACAGCCTTCTATTTCAATAAATACAATTTTATAATTGTATAGTATTTGTATTTTATCACAAAGCTGAGTTTTCAGCAGTCATTACTTCAGGTTTCCCTTTCACAGAAAATATTTCTTGACATAATAAAACACATGAGCTGCTTAATATGTTTTTATATAAATTGTGGTACATCTTTGATGAATAAAAAAAACATTTATTGAAAGAAATCTTTTGTAAGGCTGAACATTTCTTCACTGTCAGTTTTGATTAATCAAACGTATCTTTGATACATAAGTCTTAATGAGGTCTTAATTTGAGCCAGGTCTTGCCAGATC
The DNA here is from genome assembly GCF_052040795.2 of Danio rerio. NCBI lineage: Eukaryota > Metazoa > Chordata > Actinopteri > Cypriniformes > Danionidae > Danio > Danio rerio. The sequence continues at coordinate 40,901,851 of NC_141029.1, read as the reverse complement.
CTGTTTCAGTAATCGTCAGTAATTCGTGTTTTGTGTTCTGGTATTGATTTTAATTGATCTGGAATTAACTTTTGCGTGATGAATACCTGCATGTGTGTGGGTAAGAGAGAGAGAGAGAGAGAGAGAGAGAGAGAGAGAGAGAGAGAGAGAGAAAGAGAAAGAGAGAGTGAGAAAGAGAGAGAGAGAGAGAAAGAGAAAGAGAAAGAGAAAGAGAGAATGTGAATGAAAGCGAGTGACAAACAGCCAGCAAAGCTGTGTGAATTGTGTGCATGCACATACATAAAGATAGTCACTTCCGACCAATCAGCTTTCTTACATTTATAATTACTCTCATTGGTTGGTGATTATTGTTTCGTACGCAGTGAACGGTGAAAAAAAAATAATGCCATAGCGGCCTACCAAAATAATATTTGTATTTTCAAAATACCAAAGAGGAAGTCAAGCATATTGACAGTTTTTTTTTGTTTTTTTTATCACAAGTAAATCTGATATTGAGCTTAATCAAAGGAGATCTTGAGAAGATAAAACTGTGTCCCTGGATCAGGATAACGAGAGACAGAAGCAAATTGAGTGAAGTCAACCAGAAAGCATAATGGAAGAGGTTAGGCATGGGACGATAACAGTTTTCAAGGCATATCGCGGTTTGAATAAGTCAAGGTTTTAAAATCGCCAACATTTTCTGTATAACCATTCTTAAGGTATGTGTAAGATTTTTTTATTCACATTTTTTTGTTTTTTTTTGGACAACAAAAACCAGAAAAGATATCCAAAGATGATGTTTTAAATCGTAAAGACATCTGTGTTTTTGAAACTAAAGCAGAAGTCAATGATTCATTTGAATTATTTAGCCTGACACATTTACTGCTCCAAAATATTAGAAATCTTTCACAAAATAAAATATATTGTGTTCAAAGGCGGAAAAAGTTTTTGTTTTTTACCCATACAGGAAATAGAACTTAATTTAGAGCAGTAATTTACAATACGCAAAACCATGATATTTTGTTCTGAATCCTCTACGGGCCCATGCCTAGAAGAGGTAACTGTTGGCTCTTCTTGAAGATTAGACACAGTGAGTTATTTTCATTTGACACATAATAGTGAAGTGAACTGAATGCCTGTAGTGTTAGTAACCTCAACAGTGATGTTTCGTATGATTTATGTTTGAAGCTACATGTTTATTTGTTTTTTCTTTTATCCATGGTTGACCCATGACGTTATGTTGCACAAAATAATTAAAGACTGTTCAGAAATTTGATGTTTTTTTTTTCTCACTATAACCATTTAGTGGCATCATGTTCTGGGAAAACTGAAATTGTAGGGCAGACGTCGTATTTATTCCCTGCTTTTGTTCCGGAAATTATTCATTTACAAAGTAAGCACTGGTCTTAATTACATTTTTTTAATTAATTACCAAAGTTAAGGTGGCGCAGTGGCACAGTGGGAAGCGCTGTCACCTCACAGCAACAAGGTAAATTCGAGCCTCGGCTGGGTCAGTTGGCGTTTCTGGGTGGAGTTCGCATGTTCTCCATGTTTGTATGGGTTTCCTCCAGGTGCTCCGGTTTCCCCCACAAATCCACAGACATGCACTATAGGTCAATTGGGTAAGCTAAATTGTTCGTAGTGTATGTGTGTAAATGTGAGTAATGGGTGTTTGCCAGTGATGAGTTGCAGCTGGAAGGGCATCCACTGCGTAAAACATGCTGGAAAAGTTAGCGGTTCATTCCACTATGGTGACCCCTGATCAATAAAGGGACTGAGCCAAATAGAAAATGAATGAATGAATTACCGATGTTAAACTTCTGAAAAGTAGCATCAACATACTATCCAAACTGCACTCAAAGTGTTATGAATGGTGTAAAAACTGCAGTCTCATTGATTCATAAATCATGAGACTGAATTAAACATGACATTTATATTGAGTTGAGCACATTCCGAATCTATCATCTTGTCTGTACTGCACATCTGGGTCACATACCTGAGCAAGAGAGAAAATACGAGTACTTGAAGGCATGGAAAGCTCTCGCTGCAGGTCCTGCTGCTCTGCCCAGGCTTTTTTCAGAGGCAGACGTGGTACAAAGCCGTCCACTGAGGGATGGCACATCCGCAAAGCCTTCTGGATGCTCTCCTCGAAGCTTCGGCCGACTGCCATGACCTGGAAATAAAAGACGCAGAATTATGGGATGTAGATGAAAGCTCTGCCATTACTGTAAATCAACAGCACTGAATTAAAGGGGTCGCAAACTGAAAACTCAAAATGCCCTTGATCTTTTGACATATGAGAGTTGACTGTGCTATAAAAACTTTCTGTAAAGTTCAGTAATCAGAATTTCTCATTAGTCTAAATACAGCTTATATTGGAGCCAATCTGCCGAAATGATGTAGATTGTGCCACTTTATTATGTAAGAGTGTGTCTAAACTCAGCCTCCAGGGAGAATCAATGCCTGCTACTACATAACGATCTGTTTATTGTAGCTCTGTAGGGGGTAAATACAAGAAATGGTTAAGAGCTGCTCATTCAAGTCTACAAAGAAACTAAGAAACAACCTTAACATCAGAAAAGAGTATATGAAGTTATTTTATTGAATTTACAGACCATCAGTAAAATTTTGGTTGTGTTTATTTTGTTTTATTTTATTTTGTTTTATTTTATTTTGTTTTATTTTATTTTGCTATTTAATTTAATTTAATTTAATTTAATTTAATTTAATTTAATTTAATTTAATTTAATTTAATTTAATTTAATTTAATTTAATTTTATTTTATTTTATTTTATTTATTTTACTTTATTTTATTTTACTTTATTTTATTTTACATTATTTTATTTTATTTTATTGTTCACTTAATTCTAGAGTGGGTTCATTTACAAACAAGGCACAATTTGATAATTTTTTAGAACAAAAAAAAAAAAAAGATGACTGATGCTGAGCCAAATAAATTTTGGATTTGACAGTTATGTTGAGCCAAACAAGTGTAACTATTTTATATAATAACTGTTCACTATTTACTGAGCTTTTAGCTTTACCGTGCATTAACATGGGGCTTCAGCATCAACACTTAACCGATGGCGTGTCTGATGTTGGGGCTAACGGGATCCTCATTGCAGCATCAGCCAATGAAATTGGTCCGCAATTGACTACTGTCTGAGCTGGTGTATTAAAGCAATCTGATTGGCTGACGCTTGAAAAGCATCCATTGGCGCTTGAAAAGTTAATAAATTCCCAACTTCTGCAGCAAGCAACAACCCTGAAGCAGCGCCGACAGATCCACAATGCAGTTCGCCAATGCCTGACGTCACCCATTAAAAGTGAATGGGAAGCCTTGACGATGGCCCCGTTTAAAGGGCAGATATTATTTATGCTTTTATCCAAAGCGCTGGCGCCCCGTTTGAATGGCCAATATCATTTATGCTTTTATCCATTAAAATGAAGAAGCCATCAACTGTCGATTTACGCATTTTTAAACCACAGTAGAATTAGAATTATTAATGTTCAAATATGTAAAACTGTTATCCAAACAT